>NC_051185.1:148259146-148559146 GCF_013339695.2 Rhipicephalus sanguineus
ATTTATTTTCTTTCAGTACATTCAGCGCTTAAGACATTACCACGGGGGGGGGTTAACATGTACATTATTAGTAAAATGACATAACCACACGCATCAATTGCAATAAAAAGTACACACTGTTTCACAGCAACAGTAACAAGCATGTACACCGAAATTGACATACTTGGTGACAACAAATGATATATCTAGAAATAGCATAGTTTAAGCAAATCACTCGAATCTAATGAACACCAGTGAATGAGAACAGTAGACATTTATTTTGCACATAAAATCGGCTTTGCTGAGAAGGTTGCGGTGTGAGCATCTCAAATAGGCTGTCTTTTAGACAGCATTGGTTCGGCCTCAGAGCAAGACTCGCGAAAGAGAAAAAGTCTCTCTACCGCTGCAGACGATAACAATCCGTGTTATAGTAAATATATACCGCCTTCATAGCCGGATAGCCCTGCAGCTGGCGATATCTCTTCTGGGGTCATCTAGATACCGAAACACTTCTGCCCTGACGTGGGGTTTTTTTCTGACCGTTCAGAAGCCGAAGTTGGCCTCCATCTTCGTAATCCTCAGCCGTCTGGCCTAGTCGGCGCTGGGTCAGACAGCTGAGGATTCCGCGGCCCATGTAGGCCGGCCATAATTACCTATGCGCAATGGAGCCCATATGTAAATACAGCAAAATTCAGACATTGGCTTTCTAAATCACGTTCTTCCGGGGTGAGAGGGTTTAAGCCCTCCCAAGTCGCTCCTTCCAGCTCTCTAAACAGACGTGGAAACAGCGACAGCTGGTCAGAGCGCCCCATCAGAAACTACAGCTAGCATTCGTCGCCTGGGCCGAAAGGCCCACCCTTCAATAATGCTGTCACCGCCACGACGCTACCAGCACCCATTTCAGCAAGCCACAAGAGGCGATGTCGGCTCGGTGGTGGGGATGCCTGGTACAAAAGACCGTTTCACGCTTTAATCAATAAGGAACGCACCCTGACACGCGGCGAGGTGGCGAAAGCGCGAAAAAGATACCTTCTTCTAGTCACTTCCGCCGTACCACGGGAAGTGCTTTTGGAAGTGCGCCGCTTGAGAACTGAACGCACGCGAGGCATTGCAAGCCTCTGTTCCAAGGCGGTATCCTCGCGGGGGGTCCGAAGTAAAGGCTTGACACCCGCAAAAAATTAGGCGTGCTGCACTGGCCTTGAGAGGCAGCGACTTTTGACGGCAGAGGCCGACCACACTGCCTCCGCGATTCTGCCGTCTGTGGCGTCGCGCGCTTTACCACATGGCCATTCTGTGCTTGAGGGGAAACCATCGCCACTTTTTCTGTCGGCGACTGGCGGCGCCTTTGCTTGCTTGGCACAAAAACAGACAAAAAGAAACGTCATTCCCCCTTGAAAACACGCCTCAACTCATTTCCGACAAAAAATGTAACGAGATACCCGTGTCCTGCATAGTATCGCGATACAAACGATACATCGTAAAAGTATTTCACTACTGATAACAAATACGTTTTTTAAATGTATCTCGATACGAAATACAGATACAAAAGTATCTCTGAAATACTATCGCGATACAACATATCGCGGTACTGCCCAGCCCTGTGATGAAGTAGCGTGGAAATGACCAGATACGGCTCCACCATGTCCGTGACATTATTAAAGGAAAACGCCGGGAAACTTATTTTTTACCAACTGATCGGCACACAAAGTGATTTCTGGTTACAAGGAATTGTGAGTTTGTGCCTAGCCTTGAAGATGTTTTACATGCTGGATATAGTGAACTGTAACAAAGCCTATCTACTTTGAAATGTCCACTGGTGCCAAGTGCTTCCGGACATTTATTTACAAGGGGAGAAACATTATTAGAGGCGAGCTCCTAACGCAGTCTCTGCTAGTAGCCTTTTGAGCGCCGAAGTACCCCCTCGAATTCGAGTTATCGCAATCGAAGGAACGTACATTGCGCGGCAGCCGCACGCATGCTCACGGACCCGTGCTCGTTGACAGCCCCGACCATGCCGACAAGTGCACCACGCCCTGGCACTGCGCTTCGAGGCGGCCGCTGAACGTGACCGGCTGCCGGGGATTCCGTGGTGATCGTGTGACCGTGTGGTGCGCGTGCCACGACCCAGTTCGCACCAACTGCCCCCCCCACCGTCAGCGCTGTGGAGCACTTCCATCGGTGAGCGCCGACCGTCTTGAACACAACATGGAAACAAAGATGCCCAGAGCATTTTCTCTGTACGCGTTTCGTACAAAACTCCGATAAATGCTAAGCGTTTGGTGGCGAACCAAAGGTAACTTGAGCCTGAATATCTATCTATCTATCTATCCATCCATCCATCCATCCATCCATCCATCCATCCATCCATCCGTCGTCCGTCCGTCCGTCCGTCCGTCCGTCCGTCCGTCCGTCCATCCATCCATCCATCCATCCTCTATCTATCTATCTATCTATCTATCTATCTATCTATCTATCTATCTATCTATCTATCTATCTATCTATCTATCTATCTATCTATCTACATCTATCTATCTATCTATCTATCTATCTATCTATCTATCTATCTATCTAATCTATCTATCTATCTATCATCTATCTATCTATCTATCTATCTATCTATCTATCTATCTATCTATCTCTATCTATCTATCTATCTATCTATCTATCTATCTATCTATCTATCTATCTCTATCTATCTATCTATCACCTGGCGTAGCCACGGGGGATGGGGGTTCAAACCCCCCTCCGAATTTTCCAATTTTTGCATGTGTATACATACATGCGTACATAAAAACGCACGCACGCACACGCACGCACATAGATAAAGTATGGTTGACCCTCCTTCCCCCGGAAACATATCTGGCTACGCTACTGTATTTATCAATCTAGCAAGCTGGCTAGCCACGTCTTGTGTTTCCGTGGTCGTTTTATTACAGCGTAAGCTATTAGAGCTCACAACAACATCCAATTTTGGTTGCGTAGTTGTCTGCCGCCGGCGCCGGTGTTTGCCGCCAGCTACCGTGCTCATCAGGAAAAAATAACATGGTTCGAGCAGCAATCCAACTCAGGCACTCTGCGTGGCATTCGAGTATGCTACCACTTTTTTTTCTTCCTTGGTATTTATTACAAATGCGCCTAATGTATATATGCATAGCTAACAAAATAGTCAAGGCGGACTCTGCAAGCGCACAACAAGCGTCACGCAGAGGGGTGTGTCGAATAACCCTGTGCCCTAAAATGGTATTAGAGAGGTACGTTTCACGTTATTGACGAAGTTTACAGCGCTCAAACAGGCGGGACCTAGCGAAATAAACACAACACAGGTGTTGAAAATGTATTACCAACTAGCCCAACTATCAGTATTGCTTCAGTACATTTCATGAACAGTAGATGCCAATCCGGCCGGAACTGTAGTTGTTCAAAAAATGGTGAGATTTTACTTTTTTGCCACGCAATGTTACATCTGTTAACGTGATTCCTCGCCCGACATGTCGCCTGTGTAAGGTCTTTTTTTTTCGAAGTTTCAAGCACCGGCGTGGCTCTGTGGTGAATACTCCGCGATGATAGCATGGCTCACATAATAATTACATCGTGCATGAGTCCGCATTACGCCTCCTTGTCCACGAAAGCACGTGGCGACGTAACATGTTGCAACTAGTGCAGCGCCACGTTTTAATTACCAGTCTTCGCCTGTTCACAGCGCATAGTGCACTTGCCTTGCTAGCGTCCATATTGTCAAACCGCTGCGATTGTATTCTGGACAACGTCAACCTAATGGACAGGGCAAACAGCGTTAGGCCTATTTGGTCTGATTATGGAAATCTGTAGCATCCTTACTTTAACAACTCTCCTATTGTTGTCCTGGCCTCTCATTTAGGTCAACGTGGATGTTGTTAAGGTATGTAACTTGAAGCACTCGAGCATCCACAGCTGCGAGCTCTTGAATAAGTCACCGAAGACATCTTTTGCGGCTACATTGGTGCTCTCGTAATCAAGTTGCCTATCATGCTTCTTATTCGTGTGCGTGACTGGTGTGCAAGGATTAAAAATAAACGCATCGCACTACTTTTATTCAGAAAAGTACTTGCTTCGGCTGCAGTGATGAAAAGACCTTGAACATAGGGTGTTGCCGGAACGAACTTTTCCACAAGGGGTCTTCTCGTCATCAAGGCTGCCTTCTTCAGGCATTTGCTGCCTTGAATAAGACAAGACCCCTTGTCGAAACATTGGCTCCCGAGACAGCTCGTGTTCAAGGATTTTTCGGTGTTTCGAGCTTCCATCTTTCCCTGAACTTGTGCATTTTTTTTACTTCGGCTGAGTAATACATACTGCAGAATAAATTAAACTAGAGTCCCCCTCCCCGGCGTGCTTCCTAATTATATCGTGGCACGTAAAAACCCAGAAATTATTCATACTATTCTGAACAGCGCTGGGATTGTTCGAAAGCATAGAAGGGAAAGCAAAGTATATTTCGTCCACTCTCTTCGAGTAGTTGCTGCACTGCGGCCCACGCTTCCCGTTTGGTTTTCCTTCTTGCGCGCCTATGTGACGAGCTACTCGGACTGTAATGATCCTGTATAAATAGGGAAGGCGCTTGTTAAAGACACTTGTACTGGGCACACGAATGAAGCAATTATCGAAAAGTAGCGCAGAACGTATAGTCTAGTGAACGTAAGCCATTTTGTTGATGCACGATTCTGGCCTTGGCTTAGTTTAGGAAGTCTTCTCCAGACGTTTATGGTACTCTGTCTAGATTCAACTATCTTTTCTCCCTTGTGTAGGTCCTTTCCGCTGTCACCTAAACGTGTCTTGCGTGCAGGGACTTCGTGCTCCGCTTGGGCGACCATCTGCACGGGCTCCACCTGAACACCGACGTGGCGCTGGCGTGCGCCGCCACCTGGGCAATCGCCTGTGCCGCTGCGTGCTCGCGGATTGGACGTTTCAGTGCGGTAAGTGACAACGTCTGCGCATAAATTTTCCATTGCAAATTGAAGCGCAAAACAGGACGTGAAACAGGAGACCGGAATTAAACCGGCAAGTGAATGATGAATATTTCCGGGTGCATGCTAGAAAACTAGAGTACCCTTTTACCGAGCACTTTCCTGATAAGAACACACGAACCAATACGCAGCTGATGTACGCACTGGTGGTGGTTCGCGTGTTCCTCGTGTGGTTCCTGTGCGCCAAGGTGGTCGGCGAGGGCTTCAAAGGCGACCTCTGGAAACAGCTCTCGAGCTTCGACCCAGCCCAGCTGCTGGATATACAGGTGAGCCAGATCTCTCTATTCGTTACCATCGGTGTCCTATGCCAGATAACGCTATCAGCGTTGGACAATATAGAAGGACCAATGAAATCAACCGATAATAAAGCCCAGGAATACACATAAAGATACAGATAGAGGGGGCCAGACGCCTACCCCCCACTCCGTAAGAAACTTTTGTGGACGCCCCTGCATCGCACACGTCACGAAGCCCTATGTGATGGATATCCAGCGACTTGTTTGTGCATTAGAAACTCGGTAGGCACGTATGGAAAAGCAGACGGTAATGAAACTTCCACACAGGGAGCTGCATGGTTAAAACCACCGCGGGTTGAAAGGCGAAAAATAGTGGTCACATCCAGTACTAAAACTATAAGCCTAAAGAAGCGTGTCTCACTAAGTACGCAATTAAAACGAGGCTCGTCGACTCTGAGTTCGTCATTCCTTATATCTCAAGGATTGGAGTCCATGATCTCGTGAGCCGGGGAAAACGGCCGTTTCCGCGAGTATGAATGGAATGGCGGAACCAGCCGGCGGGAGCGTAGCCAGTAACTTTACAGCCAAGCTATCAATGGCTGGGGCAGACCTTCTGTCTGCGGGAAGAAACCACTCCGGAGCAAGGAGCAACCTAATGGGACCAACAGACAATCAAGCTAAAGAAGGGACATTAGTTGTACGTTTTAACTGTGGTATGGTAGTTATGACATAAAAGGAATGGAATTGAAGTGGATGAAAAATCAACTTGACGCAGGTGGGTACCAAACCTACAATCTACGCATAACTCGTCCGACGCTCTTCCAATTGAGGTACAGCAGGAGTCGCCTTCCCATCCACTTTATTTGATATTTATGCTTGTTTAATACTGGGAGCATTAGCCAGCGTCCGCTATACCTGCCTTAGGTTCATTATCTGTTGGTTTCATTAGATTTTGTATAACAAAAGAGCCCTCGATCAATGCTCCCTCATTCGTTCATACGAAGCAAGGAGAGCGCATGCGCTCAGAACTAAACTATAGGGGCGGCCAGCCACGAAGAGGAAGAGAGCCTCGTTTTTCTCCCGTCGAAACGCGCCATTGACCTCGTGTCCGTGACGTAGTTGGAGAACCACAAAAAAAAAAAAAGAAATAGAACCCACTCGCAACTAATGACGCGTTGAGCAGCCACCTGTAATCGACACCACGTGTCTCTTCCTTTCCGGACAAGGAGGCTCATTCTAGAGGGCGAATCTCTGCATACCTCCCATAAGGGATCAATATTTTATCTGCACAGCCCATAAATTTTACCCGGGTCCATCTTTCCTTGATTAATGGAAGGAGTCTCGTTCGCATTAAACAAGTTATGAGGTGCGCGTATACAAAACGATAATGTGCCTGAAACGCAGTAGCAGCACATAGTGAACTGTTGTCGACCAGTTTCATTTCCCACTCCCTTTTTTTTGGCCCCTATGCGAGGCAATACTCTGGCTGTAGTTTTACCCGTGCATTGATGCAGACAGATCTATCTGTGACGTTGTCCTCTTCTGTCGCAGTCCTGGAGGTTGGCCACGGAGCAGAGCCTGTACAGCGTGGGCTGTTCCCGATCTTTCCTGCGCCTGGCCGGCTGGAACAGGTTCTTCAGCGACGTGCGCTGGTGAGTATATCACACATTTTATTCCAGGGAAAAACTGTGTCCTGGGTGCCTAAAGCTAGTTCGAAGAAAGTCCCTATACGGGTTCCTATGAATAAAAACTACGTCAAAATTCGCCCAGGGCTAGTATTGGAGCTGATCTGCTAGAAGTAGTAAAACAGCTAGCAGGGCAAGTTGGTACGCCGTTGGAGAAGTTCAAACAGCACGGACGAGAAGTAATATTGAAGGAAAGTGCTTGTATTGTATTTTGTTTCAATGGTCCTCGTAGTAGGCACTGTTTACTTCACAGATTTTCAAATTCGTGTGTGCCTATGCTTCCAGTTTACTACCATTTCGGTATTTTCTTAGCCAATTATTATAGCACGAACTCGGGACAAGGACAAAAGGTACACGAACACGAGCGCTAACTTCTAACTAGGTTTATTGTGCAGAACAAGAACATATATAGGTGACACAAACCTCGTGACAAAAGATGAGCTATGCAGAGATGAGCAAGGCGAAGAATTCAAACACCAAAAACATACCAAAAAAGAAACCTAAGGAAACATCAAGGAAAAAAACCAAAATAAACCCCATAAAGCAAAAAAAAAGCAACTATCACTAGTTACGCGCGCCGACACTTTTCAGAAACCTTAGTTCCTTCTCGGAAAGAGACAAGGAAGGCTTGCTCACGCTTGAGTCGTGTTCACGTGCCATCTGCGCTGCCTCGACGTTGATTCGGGTGCGGTCATCTGTTTATACAGCGTCACTGTGTACTAGCTTTCTGTTCTCGCTAAGTCTAATACTAATCATGCACATAGGCATTCTGTAAGCCCACTGGTGAATTACGTTGTTTCAAATGGCCTCAGGCTAATTTCTTCGCATAAAGAGGGATTCTTTGTGGTTATGTCCGAAGAACAGTTTGGACTTAAAGCACATAGTGCGATAAGCAAGAATTTTGTTCCTTCAGGGCTCAAGCCCGCGCAGGTTAAGAAGCAAGTCATTGCACTCATGAAGGACTTAAATTTGGAGCGTCTTAATAATGTAATTGGAAAGACTAAGAAATCCTTTTAAGGCCCTTTTTCACGGCTAAAACACAAAAGACTGATGTACCAGTTCGGGTTATTGTTACAGAACGTCACACCTGGCAGTATGAAGTGTTTGGATTTCTTCAAAAGCGTTTCAGCTCTCTTTCTATTAATGACCCTTTTATCATTAATGGTCCGCACGAAGTAGTGAAATATTTATGCACAGAAAAACCTAAGAAATCTATGGCCTTTAGCATCGATGTTGTTGATTTATTCTATTCCCCATGCGTAGTTGATGACGTGTGTGAAGGCTTGCATCAAAGACCAGAACGATGAATGCACATTTATCAACAGTTGTGGTGTCAGCACTGAAAGCTTTCTAGAGCTCATTGTGGTACTTGCGCAAAAACAAACGGGGGCGAAGAAAGGTGTACACATGGACAAGCGCAATCTAACAACTGATTTATTTTTGAAAAAATGTTTGCTTAAAGCGAGGCGAAAACAGCGCGTACAGACGAGTACGAACAGACACAAGAAAAGGCACAGACACAGGTGCTGACTAACAACTGAAGTTTATCGGGGGCTAGATAAACACGATCCCACTGGCTAACTGCTTTGAGTGTCCTATCAAGCCTTGCTTCTTTTGCTGTGCCTCTCTTCGTATCGGTTTTTTTTGTTGATACGTGCTATTTATTTTCGTGGCGTATGAGCAGTAAACTTCAGTTGTTAGTAAGCGCCTGTGTCTGTGCCTTTCCTTGTGTCTGTTCGTACTCGTCTGTACGCGCTGTTTTCGCCTCAGTATGAACAACCAACTAGCTCGAAACGTGTTATTGCTTAAAAGCTCAACGTGATCTGCGCATTCCGCCAGAGAGCACACGCCATCCGCGCATATAACAATCACTCTAGACAACAATGTTCCAGATCATCGCGTCCACACACATACACACACACGAAAAAAACACATCAAAGGCACGTACACTGACCAAATGAAAAGAAAACGTCAACAAACATACGCAGACAGCAGCGAAATCTCCTTATCTAATAAAGCAACGGAAGGATGGCTGATGCACTAGTCTTTTAGTCTATCAATCCAAAGGGCCTCAACTATTTCCCTCGCAGTCTTGTTGCGATGTTTGAACAAAATGCCAGTGCCTCTAGGCTGAGGTATGCACCCACATTCTTTACAGTGCATTGCATTGCCATATGCGTACTAGGGTGACCTTTCAGGCTGGACAAATGTGCTCTTAGTCTAGTGTTGCAGCAACGTCCAGTCTGCCCCACGTACGCGTGACCACACGTCATAGGAATGTCATACACTGCATTAGTCACACAATCCACAGGCTGGTTCTTGCTAGGATGTTTGATACTGCATTCTTTTTTTTGCTCGTTCCTGCATTCGAACATCCTTTAGATGCGAAGTATCTTAAGGCGGAGCTCAATCCGGTGGTGGTGGTGGTGGTGGTGGTGTGCGGCGTGACCACCCTTACTGCGCATACCCTCTCCACACACCTCATCTCCACTCACCCTGTCCACTTTCCCTCTCCACTTTCCCTCTCCCCTCCCCCTTTCCACTCTTCCTCTGAAACGCGGGCTAGACATGCCGAAATTCTCTCCTGCGCAATGCCGCGATGAGCTCGAGCGCATGCGCGTCCCCTCCCCTTCTCTCTCCTCTCCTACGCTGCCCCCCTCTCGCCCGCCTGTCGACCGCGTTCCCCGCTCACCCTGTGAGAATTAACGGCCAGGCTAGATGGAAGATACGACGTGCCTAGCGTCCCTCTTCGCGTTCCACGACGCGAGGTCGGTAGCATGCCCAACGAACGCCAACGGAACGCGATCGTGCAAGTGCTCCGGCTTCGCATCGCCTCATGGTCCCCTTTAGCGGCAGATGGTGTAATTTTTCACCTTGGAACACACCTTTCCTATATTGTTATGGGCTGAAAACACCACTCTCACTCCGTAATTTTCGGCCACCTTTTTAAGTCTGTGTGACATGCCGTGCACATACCTTTCTTCGTCCCCGTTTGTTTTCACGCAAGTACCACAATGAATTCGTTCCAACTAGGCCGGCTAACAGTGTAATGAGAACGTGTGGTTCTTAGCGTATGAAGGGTGAGAGCGCGTACTGTCGCACCAATCGACGAGGCTGCTTGCAGGTTAAAACGAATGACACTTTATACAAACATGGAGGATACACAAGAACACAAGAGCAAGCAAGGCACACAAAAGAAGAAAAGAAATGAACTAACAAAAGTTAAACATGAGGGAAGCGTCTTAGCGAGAGTCAGTCGACGCAGGCTCACCCGTCGGAGAGTCGAACGCGTAGGGCGATGCGAGGAGACGTGGCGAAGAGATGAGGAGCGCGAGATGGCTTCAAAGAGGCCAGTGACGGCTTGTGGAGGCTGACGAGAAGCGTGTTGTCTTGCCGAAGGGAAACGTTGGAGGCGGAGGACGTCAGCGGCCACGTGAAGCCCGTAGCATCAACTCGTGGACCGCGTCCCAGGGCGTGACACTCGGGCCCGGTCACCCGACTGCGTCGAACGCCCAACACCGTCTCCCCAGTCGAGTGTTCTTCTCCAACGCACACGACTCTTCTTTTTCTTCTTCTTCACCTCCCAAGCTAGCAGAGCTAGTGCATTCTTCCGCGAGCACCGGCGTCGTAGTCTACTTTCTTTTGATATCACACAGGAGACACTATGAATGTTCTGCGCGCACATCACATAGGCCCCCATTCAAGTCTTTTGTTTATCACGCAAAATAAACAAAAGGCGATACGTGTGCGCGTTACAATGACACACAATACACTACACATGGCCACGAGGCAATGCGCCACACAGTTATAATGCTGCGCGAGGAGTTTAAAAAATATATCACTTCACAAGGCAAAGTCGAACATTAACACGGGAAAAAAAAACATTTCCGTTTTGTGGAATTGCAAAAACCAACAAAAAAACAAACAAACCAAAACCGGTTCAGTCGTTTGAATAGGACGCTCAAGTTATAGCGTCCCACACGAAACGATTGTCGCATTTCACCTGCTTTGAGGCCAAATGCATCAAAGACGCATGTCTGCGCTTCTGAATGAACGGCATTGCGAAGGCGGCCAACTCAAACGCCTTGCTTTCTTTGGACGCGAGAAGGCGTTCGAACCACGCGCATCGAAGTGAAACCGTCGGAATGATCGCCTTCATCACGCCATGACACTGCATCAGGAGATAGGGCGCGTTCACACTGAGACATTCGGCGGCGAGAGCGCGCGGAATCCGCTTCGGCGGCAGCGAGATCCGCCGGAAAATCCCTTTCCGCGTCGATCGGTCCTGGACCGATTTTTGCGGCGGCTGCCGCCGGATCCCCTCGACCGCGAAACCATCGGACGCGAGTAGAACTTTCGAAAATGGCGCGTTCTTGTGATATTGCGTCGTCGAAGCCCGCAGCACAGCGAAGTCTTTCGTAATCATCCTGTAACTCTCGACCAAAGTGCCAGTGGTTGTCGCGATTATCATCTTTGCAAACACCATCGCGATCTCGCAAAAAGCATTATCTCGGCTCGACCAAGCTCTCGCGTTTGCAAATCAGGGGCGAAACAACCACGACTGCTTGCGTCGTTTCTTGTTCTGCGAACGCATGTTTCTCCTCGTCAGACATCGCCAGAAGTTCCTTTCCAGCAGGCCCAGCAGTTCGACGACCCTGCTCCTGTTATAGCGCTTCGCCATAACGAAACGCGTACACACGCCGAGCGCGGTCGATGCCAGCGTTCCTTCGCGCGAAGGAACGATGACAACTAGGCGCCCTAGTTTCGGCGGTGCGGTTGCTAAGTGGTGTGAACAATGTGGAATTTCGGCGGCGCGCGAATTCCGGTCGCTTGTCGGGCGAATCCCCAGTGTTATGAGCCAATAAGGCGGTAATGCATTGCATTCTTCACGACAATGGCTTCTGCCTTGCGTGATACTACAGAAGACTCAATGCTACCTTGTTGAACTGCTGCTGTACAACCATTGTGCTACTGTTCTGCAGCTCATCATTATTGCAAGCGGTCAGCTCCCTTCACCTGAAGTCTTTCTGTAGTCTATTTCAGCACTTTGAGAGTCGCCTCTCCTCCCCACATAACGGTACTCTCTTTGCTTTCAACGTTTGCACTACGAGCCAACGTCACCCTCATCCTGAGGTGAGTTATTCCTATGCTCCCCGACCATGTCCAACCATCAGGCTTCTGCAGCATAGGGTACACCGGACGAATCCGAACGGAACCAAGCGGTAGTACTTTCCGCGGCATTCGCCATCACTACCTAGTGCTAAAGAGCGGGGCTCGTTCACTAAAACTGTTTGAGGCAAACTTGCCTCTGTGAATAGATGTTCTAGTCTTCTCAGGGGCTCTAAAGCACAAATCGTCTTGCTCCTTGCTCGCTCGAAGCTGCCCCGTGCTTCTAGGGGCTCACCAGACCTTCCCTAGATTCTTGGTCGCCCACTGGAAACCATGCTCGGTGCGGCCAACATTATCTTCAAGCGGAGGTGCCGTGTTTGGCGCCCCTTCGAATAGCTTGGATGAAGCATTTATATCGCCTCCTTTCCCTTTGAAGCAAGCTTTGTATGCCAGGGGCATACTTGCGATGGCGTGGAACGCTCATTTACGACTACCATCTCTTCGCCTCTACACAACGTGCCTCAGCTTCAAGTACACGAGCGCGAACAACAAAATCTTTTCATTCACGCCGCCTTCTCCGCCTCCCCTTTCGTGCACGCGCATCGCGCTCGTTCTGCTCGCGCTCTGCCTCGCGTTCGGCGGCACGCTCCTCTCTCGCACGTGCTTGCTCCTCCTCCACCCACTTCTTCACTCATCTACCGTTAGGCCTAGTTTCTCGCTGGCGCTTACCAAATCTTTCATATCTACGTTTATTTAGCGTATCTGACACTACAACCAGCCTCGTCCTGTCGCGGACGCCATTGTAATGAGAACGTGTGGTTCTTAGCGTATGAAGGGGTGAAAGCGCGTACTGTCGCACCAATCGACGAGGCTGCTTGCAGGGTTAAAACGAATGACACTTTATACAAACATGGAGGATACACAAGAACACAGAGCAAGCAAGGCACACAAAAGAAAGAAAAGAAATGAACTAACAAAAGTTAAACATGAGGGAGCGTCTTGCGAGAGTCAGTCGACGCAGGCTCACCCGTCGGAGAGTCGAACACGTAGGGCGATGCGAGGAGACGTGGCGAGAGATGAGGAGCGCGAGATGGCTTCAAAGAGGCCAGTGACGGCTTGTGGAGGGCTGACGAGAAGCGTGTTTGTCTTGCCGAAGGGAAACGTTGGAGGCGGAGGACGTCAGCGCCACGTGAAGCCGTAGCATCACACTCGTGGACCGCGTCCCAGGGCGTGGACACTCGGGCCCGGTCACCCGACTGCGTCGAACGCCCAACACCGTCTCCCCAGTCGAGTGTTCTTCTCCAACGCACACGACTCTTCTTTTTCTTCTTCACCTCCCAAGCTAGCAGAGCTAGTGCATTCTTCCGCGAGCACCGGCGTCGTCGTCTACTTTCTTTTCATATCACACAGGAGACACTATGAATGTTCTGCGCGCACATCACAAACAGTTTTGTTTCTAGAGCTGCTCATGTTTTATTTGTCCTCGACCTTGGTTGGATGGAACGATAAAGTGCATGTACAGCGATCTGGTTGTGCCCAGTTGTGAATGTGTCGTCTTGCAGAATTTGCACAGTCAAGCACCAGACGCAATTTGTCCCTTGTAAAAACAATGTCGTATATTCCGCTCCTTTGTCATGCGGTAAAGTTTACGTGCGGCAAACGGAGCGCTGCCTCAACATTCGCCTGCCTGAGCACCGCAGGTCCTTAAAGGGTACGCCGTACTCCCATTTGTCTACCTACTGTGCTGCTTGTGGGTGCTCCCCGGAGTTCTGCCGCATGAGCACCGTTTTTGGACACAATGATTCTCGCGTAAGGGTGATAGCTGAAGCATTTTCTATCTGCAAAAATGGCGACACGTGTGTTAGAACACCGTCTATTGCGTTGCTCGAATGCAAGTTGACTTACTTGAACAATACCTAATGATGATGCAAGCCTGTAGTCTTTTATCATGTGCATAGGTTGCGCGCGCATGTTTTGTTCTTTCTTTCTTCTTTCCTTTTCTGTTTTGCTTGAATAAAGCACTCAGTTGTCAGTCAGCGCTCGTGTTGTTTCGAAACGAAACCGAACCAACCAGCCCATCTTTCCTTTTTGCTGCAGATTACGTGGGATCATTAGTTATAACTCTAATACCACATGTAAAAGGCCGGGGTTCAGGGTCGCTTCAGCTTGTCACTGTCTCCGAGTGAATTGTTTTTGCAGGGACGCCATTTTACGTCAGTGTAATCACGAGCTTCATATTTCACGCTGCCAGTGTGTGGCCTGCAAAACCTTCACCAGCGACTCTCGATCTGTGTTTATATTTCGAGAACTTCTGGGGTGCCTCCCACAGCGTCTCGCGATACCTCTCCAGGTCTTGACTTGGTCTCGCGATCACTCAGGTCTCGCGCGATTTAGGTGTCCACAGGCGCGAGACAGTTTCATCCTTTCTGTACCACGTACACAAGAGTCACCAGGTCTCGCGAAGTCTCGCCTGGTCGCACGAGATTCTTGCATGACCGTAAAGACAGCACTCCAGTCGGCATACATACATACATACATACATACATACATACGTGCCTGCATACATGTATACATACATAAGAAGTTACATATATACGTACATACATGCCTGCGTACATACATACATACATACATACATACATACATACATACATACATACATACATACATACATACATACATACATACACTCATACATACATACATACATACATACATACATACATACATACATACATACATACATACATACATACATACATACATACATACATACTGTAATGAAGAAGATCAGCGCCGTTCCGAAAGGCAGAGGGTACCACTCTCAGGCAGAGAGAAGACGACGTTCGGGTTGGTGCATCGGGACAATCACGTCTGCTCGGCTGTTGCTACTTGGCCTGCCGTGACGGTTCCTACTATTTATTAAAGAAGTGCTGCGCCGAAACGCCCTGTTTTATCTGGTGGAGGTGCGGGGTATTCTACCGTCCTGGAACTTCGGAGCAGAACATTGCCTCTAGTTGACTTCATGGCCACGGACGACGACCAGCAGCCTGACCCCTCGGCAACGACCCCTCCAACTGTTGTTTGCTCCGGCCCCCTTCGGCAACGCGACCCTCCTTTCTTCAGTGGTACTGACGACAAGGACGCGGAAGACTGGCTTGATGAGTACGACTTGGTAAGCAAGCACAACAAATGGGACGATGCGCAGAAGCTTACCAACGTCATATTCTACCTAACTGACGTCGCCAAGCTGTGGTTCCGTAACCACAGCCCTGACCTTACTACCTGGTCGGCCTTCAGGAACGGCCTTCGTTGAACTTTTCGGCCGCCCGGAACTTCGCAAGTTGCGTGCTGAACAGCGCCTGCGAGGTCGAGCTCAGCGAAGCGGTGAAAGTTACACCAGCTATATTGAAGATGTGGTCGCCCTTTGCAGGCGCATCAACCAATCAATGGCGGAGGCGGAGATGATCAAGCATATCTTGAAAGGTGTCTCTGACGATGCCTTTCAGATGCTCATTGCTAAGGACCCGCAAACGGTAGCGGAAGTCATACAACTGTTCCAAAGCTATGACGAACTCTGGAAGCAACGTGACACCACCCGTCGCGCCAGTGCGTCAGGTGAAACCATTGCCGCTTTGACGTCTACTGGCCTTGCTCAGGACCACGCTGCTTTATTCCAAGAGATCAAGCAGTTCGTACGCGAAGAGGTCGCGCGCCAGCTGTCCCTTTTGCCATGTATTCCTGATCGGGCCCCATCTACGCTACCAACGTCAATACAACGTGTCGTTCGGGAGCAAGTCGCCGAGGTGCTACCCGCAGCCCCTGCACCACCTGTGACTGCTCCGCTTACATACGCTGAAGCATTGGTCACACCTCGACGTTTGCCCGCTGCGAACCCCTACGTTCCCCCGAACCCGTTTGTCTCATCGCCTCAGCCTGTGCACCAGACCACTCGTCCGCTCTCCCGACCGGCACCACATTTTCCAAACCCATGGCGCACTCCAGACAACCGCCCCATATGCTACGCGTGTGGGTTCCCGGGCCACGTCGCGCGGTTTTGCCGGCGACGTGAGCTTATGCAACATGACGACATGCGGCCACATGATTATGATTTCGCGTCGAGATCTCAGACTGCTTCATCAGGCCCACACGTCACTACTGACTTTTCTTCGACTCGACGGAACTACCACGCACGCCGGTCGCCTTCACCACGACGTCGTTCTCTTTCCCCCATGCTACGACGTCCCCGGCCTGTCCCAGAGGAAAACTAGGAGCCGCAGTTCCGGAGGCAAGAACTGCGCAGCTTTCGAACTTTGCAAGGCCTTGTTTTTCACCGAGTAATGTTGTCGCTGTTTCCGTTGACGGTGTACCCGTTTCAGCACTTGTCGACACAGGAGCTGCAGTTTCTGTCATGTCTGAGAAGCTTTGCCGAAAATTACGAAAAGTAACGACGCCTCTTCGCGACATTCTATTAAGTACTGCCAGTGCGCAGCAAATTCGGCCTTCCACTACGTGCACAGCACGGGTTGTTATTGAAGACATTCTTTACACAGTCGAATTTGTCGTGCTTCCGCAATGTTCCCACGGCATAATACTAAGGTGGGATTTTCTATCCACTCACCATGCCGTCATTGATTGTGCTCGCTCGGAGGTCGAGTTCTCGCCGCTGTGTGACTCTGCTTTAGTCGACTCGTCGCCCCTACCTGCGAAAGTATTCGTCACCGCCGACACCACGATACCGCCTTTCTCATCCGCTTTGGTCCCGCTTTCCTGCGACGTCTCTATTGCCTCACCTGTCCTTTTTACACCTGCTGAAACTGCTGCCCGCCGCAAGTGCTTCTTGATACCTTTCGCCGTGATCACAATTCAAGACACTACGAGCGCAATCTATGTTTCTAATCCGTTTCCCTGTCCTTCCATCGTACTGCGAGGAGAGTGCCTTGGCAGCGTTGATGACCTTGATTGCTTTTCGGCAACTGTCGTCGCTGATCAGCCAACTTCCCCTCCAGATTAACGGCGTCGATTGTCCCGCTCCAGCTTCTCAGCCATCATTCACTGATGCACTTTCTAGATGCATCGACAGCCACCTTACGTCCCAGCAGCGCGCCGACATCATCGCCCTGCTTGAACGCTTTCGTGCCAGCTTCGATCACCAGCAACCATCGTTGGGCCGTACTTCAACCGTAGCTCATCACATCGATACTGGTCTCCATGCCCCTTTACGTCAGCGCCCATATCGTGTGTCAGCAGCTGAGCGTCATATCATCGCCGAACAAGTTGACGACATGCTTAGCGCGGTGTTATTGAGCCCTCTAACAGCCCGTGGGCATCGCCGGTAGTTCTGGTAAAGAAGAAAGACGGCTCAATAAGGTTTTGCGTTGATTACCGACGGCTGAACAAGATAACACGCAAAGATGTCTACCCTTTACCTCGATTAGATGACGCCCTCGACTGCTTACAAGGAGCCGAGTTCTTCTCTTCATTAGATCTGCGCTCCGGTTACTGGCAGGTGCCAATGGCGGAGGCTGACCGCCCCAAAACAGCTTTTGTTACTCCCGATGGCCTGTACGAATTCCACGTTATGCCATTCGGGCTTTGCAATGCGCCTGCCACGTTCGAGCGCATGATCGATAACATCCTTCGTGGCCTAAAATGGCAAGTGTGTCTTTGCTACCTGGATGACATCGTAATATTTTCGCGTGACTTTCCAACGCATCTTCAACGCTTGGAAGCAGTGCTCACTTCCCTCGAATCCGCTGGTCTACAGTTGAATTTGAAGAAGTGTTGCTCTGGCGCTAGAAAGCTCCTTATATTGGGCCACGTCGTCTCCAGAGAGGGTGTTCTTCCTGATCCGACAAAACTTCGTGCGGTTGCCGAGTTCCCTAAACCGCAGACATTGAAAGAACTTGGCAGTTTTCTCGGCCTTTGTTCCTATTTTCGCCGTTTCATCCGCAACTTCGCATCCATCATAGCACCTTTGACTGAACTCCTTCGCGGCAGCCGCGACCTCACGGGATGGTCGTCAGCGTGCGACGATGCATTCACCACGCTTCGCCACCTTCTTACCTCACCCCCAATATTGCGGCATTTTGAACCACTCGCCCCGACTGAACTGCACACGGACGCTAGCGGTGTCGGTCTCGGCGCTGTGCTTGCACAACGTAAACCTGAATTTCATGAGTACGTCGTCTCCTACGCCAGCCGTGCGCTCACTAAAGCCGAAGCCAACTATTCCGTGACCGAAAAGGAATGTCTAGCCATCATATGGGCCATAGGCAAGTTTCGACCCTATCTTTACGGACGCCCATTTAGCGTGGTCACAGATCACCATGCATTATGCTGGCTTTCTTCCTTGAAAGATCCATCCGGCCGGCTTGCACGCTGGGCATTACGTCTCCAGGAGTACGACATTCACGTCGTTTACCGATCTGGACGTAAACATTCTGATGCTGACGCTCTGTCCCGGTCACCTCTTCCATCTGATGATTCGTCCCCGTCTCTGTCATCCTACGACGCGTCCTCACTTTCTGTCAGTGACATGCATATGGAGCAAAAGAAAGACCCCTGGGTGGCCTCTCTTGTGAATTTGTTATGTAAGCCTCCATCACACCCCATCTCTAGAGAACTGCGGCGGCAAGTTCATCACTTCTGTCTTCGAGATGGTTTGCTGTATCGTCGAAATTACCTTTCTGAAGGGCGCAAGTGGCTTTTGGTTATTCCCCGACATCTTCGTTCAGACGTATGCGCCTCTTTCCACGCCGATCCACAGTGTGCACATGCAGGAGTATTGAAAACTTACACACGCCTGCGCCACCGTTACTATTGGCGTGGAATGTACCGCTTTGTCCGCCGCTACATCCGCTCCTGTCTCGCTTGCCAACGGCGCAAGGATACCCCTACTCGTTCTCCCGCTCCTCTGCAGCCTTTACCTTGTCCTGCCAGACCCTTTGACCGTGTCGGAATTGACCTGTATGGACCTCTTCCCATCACGTCTGCTGGAAACCGCTATATAATAGTTGCCATCGATCACCTGACTCGCTACGCAGAAACTTCACCACTGCCATCTGCATCAGCGAGTGACATTGGTTCTTTCATTTTACACCACCTCGTGCTACGTCATGGCGCACCACGTGAGCTGCTCAGTGACCGAGGGCGCGTATTTCTGTCTGAAGCCGTCGAATCGCTTCTAAAGGAATGCCGCATCATTCACCGGACCACGACTGCATATCATCCTCAAACTAACGGCCTGACAGAACGCTTTAACCGAACATTGGGCGATATGCTCTCAATGTACGTCAATTCTGATCACTCCAACTGGGACCGCGTTCTCACCTTCGTGACGTACGCGCATAATACTGCGACTCAGACTACCACGGGATTCTCCCCATACTTTCTACTTTACGGACGCGAGCCCTCCTGCACGCTAGATACCATTCTTCCGTACCATCCCGACGTGACTGAGTCGACAACCATTTCCCAGGCAGCTCATCACGCGGAGGAGTGTCGCCAGCTTGCCCGATTCCTCAGCACTTCCGACCAGCAACGGCAGAAACACCATCGCGACGGTTCAAAGGCCCCAGCATCTTATATCCCTGGTTCACTTGTGTGGCTCTGGATCCCTTCCGCCAGCCCTGGTCAGTCATCAAAACTTCTCTCGAAGTACCACGGCCCTTACCGCGTCGTCCAGCAATCATCACCCGTCAATTACATCACTGAGCCGCTTGCGCCGTCTTCTGATCAACGACGCCGTGGACGCGAGACTGTGCACATAGACCGGATCAAGCCTTACTACGATCCTACTATAGTCTCCTGCCCCTAAGTCGCCAGGATGGCTCTTTTTCCGGAGGGGAGATGAATGTAATGAAGAAGATCAGCGCCGTTCCGAAAGGCAGAGGGTACCACTCTCAGGCAGAGAGAAGACGACGTTCGGGTTGGTGCATCGGGACACTCACGTCTGCTCGGCTGTTGCTACTTGGCCTGCCGTGACGGTTCCTACTATTTATTAAAGAAGTGCTGCGCCGAAACGCCCTGTTTTAATACATACATACATGCCTGCATACCTGTATACATACATAAGGACATATATACGTACACACATGCCTGCATACATACATACATGCATGCATGCATGCATACATACATACATACATACATACATACATACATACATACATACATACATACATACATACATACATACATACATACATACATACATACATGAGCTGGCACGCATCCCATGTGTTCCTTCCCTTCCCTCCTCTTCCCCAGCCTCATTTTTTGAAAAAGATGCAAAATGTTGCTGTCTTTTTGTTGGTGTTTGCCGTTTTTGCTGTTACTGTAGACGTGCTTCCCCACCTCTTGCTGCGGGTAAACATGTTTTATGACTTCATCAGTGCAGTGGCCATTTTCCTACTGTTATACAAGAACTCTTCACTTGCATCTCTCTCTGAGAAAACGGGCATAAATTGAACGAATATGTTTGCGACTCCACTCTTCGGAAAGACCGGTCGCCGGTCTAAACGTCAAATAAATGTCTTTTTTTTTGTAAGGTCTTCTCTGCACGATACCGCAGTAAAATTTCACGCGTTACCTGAATATCCTTAATGAAACGAACACAGGTCGCACCAGTACAATGTCTTTGATAAAAACTGTAGAAAACCACCCAATATAGCCTTTACGTGAATGAGCTGCAGATTGCACCTCAGGGGATCCGTGCCTCCCCATGAACCCCACTGAACCAATGTTCCATGCCACCGACACGACCACCCTTCGCACAGTGTGATAATAACGCTAGTATGTGCGTCGTTATCTACTCAATACTATAGACAACAGATCGCAATCTGTTGTCTATAGTAACCTCTATTGCTACAGCATGCAGGATATGGAAGGCTAGGCGAGTAGGCCTACGAGAGATTCACAAGGTGCGAGAAATAGCCAAAGATAACGCTTCAGCATTGCCCACGTGTGTGGGACACCCGTGGCTCAATCCTTCGCAGTGTGGCACCGATCCTCGCGTGGACCAACTTTGCGACGACGCTGATGTCGACCACCATGATTTTCCTCCTCCTCTTCCTCATGTCGGAGAGAACGGACACGGAGTTGGACGCCTACTTCGAGCGTGAGTGTATAGAGACGACGACGAGCTCACACATTCTCAGCCCTTTCAACTTAGCTATAGATGTGACATATGAAGCCTGACAGGTGGTCTAACGAAGCTGAATGCCACCTGACCCCTGATAAATGACCGCCTAACCCCATGACAACCAGAGCGACAAGGTTTCCACAACCGCTGTCCACGAAGGGAAAAAATATGAATTTTTTGTTGTTGTCTAAAATAAAAACTCATATGAAATGAAACTAGAGGATAGTCCCTAGCCATAAACCGAATGATGGTTGTCGAAAACTAAAGGGACAAACAATGTTTACGTGACACTCTACTTATTGGGTGCGTTGTTTTCCATGTATAAGAATAGCGCACCTTTCATTCATTTTAATGCACAATTGGCACGTAGTAAGGACGATCAAGTGGTCGCCCTTTTTCGAACTCTTTCTTCTAAGCCTGATTTTCTTATGATGACTGATACCTGGCACCGGGATGAAACAGAATTTTAAGATCACCTTGCTATGTGCGATCCGGTTTTTAAATAGCCCCAAAAGAATAAGAACTAAGACGCTGTTTATGGCCAATAATTCTATAAAGTATTTTTGTTTTAACAGTTCTACCGCATCGCTAATGATTACAAAGTACAAACAAACCGTTCTGTTATTGGAGTTCTATACCGCCCTCCTATCGGTAGTACCGTAGGCCAAATTTTACGGAATTCTCAGATGCGCTCTTATGTTGGGTTAGCGACGCCGGTTCTAAGCTAGTCCTTGCTTGTGATTTCAATATCGATCTTGTTAAATCGTTCCAACAGTCGTTTTGCACTGAGTGAAATTATCGAATCGAATGATTTTGCTAATGTCATCAATATCCAGGCCCGCATTGAGAAAAATAACCCATAATTAATTGAAGTGCTCATTACTAATATAGAAGCTACAAAATGTCTGTGTCGTACTCAGCGCACTCAGTAGTAATGATATGCCCATGTGATGCTGTGCCTCGTGCTCAGTCCCAACGTGTGCTTATTAACGATATTAATAATACACATGGGCTGCATTTCTAATGAGAAATCGTTAGCTAATTGGCCAGGCATATTTCGTCAGGAAGAACATGAAGTGACCTGAAATTCTTTCCTAGAAAAAGTGAAAGCGTTTGCCAGCAGTGCTGTCAGTACCAACCAAAGAGCCATGCGCACAGAGCTAAGAAAGCTTGGTTTACAAAAAGTTGCATCAGGGACATGAGAAGTAAAAACAAAGGTAGGCTAAAAAGCTTCAAAGTCTAACAAAATGAAGTTAACATCCTGTGCTTTACTAGAAGAGAAAGTACTTCAACAGTGACGTAATGATTAAATCAGACGTAGTTTGGTCTGAAGTCACGACTATATAATTTTTTTTGCCTTAACCGTGATGACGTCAGGACCACTGAGCCTGTGGCAGACGGTGGCATTATCCGCAAGGATAATTTAGCAAACGTATTCAATGGTTATTTTGTTGCTCAAACAAATCGTGCGAATAACCCAGCTTTCGCCGCTTACTTATTTGACAGTATACCTCTGAGAGCGTGTTTCTGGGGCTGACAAGAGCCAGCGAAATTGATAATGGTGTCCCACCTGTGAAAGACAGCGCACCTGGTCACGCGTGTGACATCCAGATAAAACACATAACGTCTCACTGATATTAGAACACATCTTTATATTTAGCTTACTTTTAAACTGGAACCGTCTCACAAAACTTGAAAGTTGCTAAGCAGAGGTGGGGTACCAGGGAGGAGATAAGAATACCCTTAACATTTACAGGTCGATTTCTGTACTGCACGAAATATCCCAACATTTGGAAGAAGTTATTCAAAAATTAAGTCAGCTTCGTACTAAGGGTGCCAAGCCTGAAGGAAGTGCGGAACTGGGCAGCCTTTTTTCTTCCCTCCTCTCTTTCTTTCTTTTTCTCTTTTCCCGTTTTTTCTCTCTTTATTTGTCTTTATTTCTATTTTTCTTCCCGTTTTTTTCTTTCTCTCTCTCTTTCTATTTCTAGCTTGTTTCCTCTTTTTTTCTATTTTTATACGTGGTTTTGCCTACGTTACGCCAAACGGCGACAGCATACGACAGCATATAGGACAGCCCAGGACCCTAAAGGGCTCGGCACTTAAAACGCATCGTTTATTTCCTAATAAGCACCATGCTACCACTGCGCAGTTCTGGTTTACCAAAGGTCGCACAACTGAACACGCTCTCTTACAGCAGGAACAGTTTTTGTTAGATGGCAAGTGAAGGGTTCCAGCAAGTTGCAAACGCGAGCGCAAGAAGAAAGGAAACGTACAGGAAAAGGCTGGACTTACAACTGAAGTTTATAAAAGTGCGTTTCCTGTGTTCTTGTACTAGCGTTTGAAACTTGCTGGAACCCTTCAATTGTCATCATGTACCAACTGGCCCAGAAAACCACACTTACGTTAGATGCTTCTGGACACGACCTGCATGCATTAGGCGTTTTCATAGATTATAATCAAACGATTTCGATATAATAAATCATGTTACGTTGTTAAAGAGATGCTATTATTAGTTTTGATACCTATTCCTGCAATCGATTTAATCTTAATTAGCATGTCGGAAGCAGCTGGTGGTCACCAACAGTATCAGCGGGTGTGCCTTAAGGAAGAGTCCTGAACCCATGGTATTCTGCACATACATCTTGGACATTGTAAAAATTAACCTATTTTAATCTGCTCTCCCCGACCTGGGATCATGAAGAACAGATCAAAATAGGTGAGCTGGCGATCACGCGTAAACCTCAAAGCTGTTTTCCATCTATGCAACAGCGATCTTCGTCGCCCGGTAGCACGATATTCGATTCTCGTCGCACGCGAAACAAATTTCGATCGCGATTGTGCAATGTTCAAGCGACAGAGGAACCATCATGTCGGAAGTTTTTGTTCTGGTTGTAGCGATCAGTGCACTATTTGGTCGGTGTTTATCTAAATTGAGTTGAGGGCCTTTCTGGTGCTTGTATTGACCACGGTGGTGAAATGTGTGGAACTTCATTCGTGGAACTGTGGATAACCGAATGCGGTACGTACCATCAGTACAGTCAGTACCGACGTGCACATAGAGAAAGCAAGTTTTGCTTCATGTTACACGCATGAGTTTGCTGACAGCAAACGCGTGCATTTTTATCGCGCTCAGTGAAGCTACAACAAGCGGGCGAACTGTGTATCTCGTCAGTGAGTGGAGCATCTTTCGTGTAAACGCAAGCCTAGTCCAATAACAAAATGTGCATATGCTCCCGATAGGACCAAATGGCCACTGGGTCTCAGTGCGATTTTCACATTTGTTCTAGGCGTACCACTCGCGAAAGCAGTTAATTTTTCGAGTCGGCTCTGCGAGTAGTAAACACCAGAAGGCGCTTCTGATGAAAAGACACGAGTTTCGGATGTCATCTTAATTTTGTGTGCCGTTCTATGCACACTGCTCGCTACATATGAAGACACCGAGATTGCACTACAGCATGCTTTTAGTCATAGGTATTATGGTCAAATCATGCGTACGGAGATATACAGCGGTCATCATATCGAATATTCACAATTCTCGCTACGAGAAGCGATTGCTTGTTAAGGTCGCAAAAGACGCGCGAAAACTATACTTCGTATTGTGCATTAGATTTGAGCATTAATTTAACACTTTGGTTTGGAATGAACTGTAAGTTGGTTTACTTTGGACTTGTTAATGGACGATCATCACCATTTATAAATATTATCACAAGGGGATATCATTATCACAAGGGGATAAATTGGGCCGTGTTGGTAAGACATGAAACGCTGCTTAGCGGAACGTAACACAAGGACGAGAACGGAGGACACAACATGTAGCGCACGTGTTATGTCCTCCCTTCTCGTCCTTTTGTTATGCTGCGCTAAGCATCATTTCATGCCTATTATCACCTTCACACTTAAAGGAAATGTTCGTTCACGCAACCTGTCTTGCCTAAGCGTAGTGAGAACTTCGATTCAGGAGAGACGTGACATCATCATCATCAAGAGATAATCATAATTCATCACCGATAGCCGGGGTACTATTGAACGCGCATGCATGCAACCGCTGGTCGCGGCTGGCCGACAGTCCTCTGAATGCGCCATACGAAATGAGCGCACGTGTTTGTGGTAAGGGCTTCATATTTTCTCTTGTTCTGTTTTTTTTTGGGAGATATCTTGTCTGATTTTGATGGTTTTTCATAAATAGGCAAGCTCACCCAAGAATAAACTGTCAGTTGTAGTCAGCAGTCTGTTCTGTGTCTTCCTTGTGTTTCGTTTCGTTTGTGCTGTTTTTTTTATTTAAGAACTATGCATCACCAACTAGCCTGCCAGCAAATGTTATACAAGTATTAACGAAATGTGCCTTTGGCAAAAAGAAAAGGCACATCAGCGCTAGCTTCTCTACATTACTGCATGGTACTGCAGTAAAGATATAATTCACAATTTTCCTCTTAGCCCCGAGGAGGAGGGGTCTTGGGGTCTCTCGTATAGACCTGATTTGCGCAGCTGACTGAAGCCGCTTTGTGACTGCAATGAACGCGTGTGTGCGTTCCATGCTTTTGTGAGCAGTGTAACCGCCGATTTTCCATTGTTTGCTGACGAGTGCTGTCAAGAAAAATGCCATTAACAGTCGATTACACATGGGGCGCGCTAAGTACATCGCGTTACCGCTAGACATTTCGTATTCACGCTTGGCATGCGCATATAAAGAGAGCGGTTTTCATGCGGCGGTGGCGTAATGCACTCAGCGGCGCAACTGCCCTTCACGATTTGCAGCCAAGGAAGCGCCCTTCGTGTCCGTGGTGCAGGCGCTCCTCTTCCTGGAACCAGAGCGGTCGTTCTCCGTGCTTTACTTCAGCCTGATGTTCCTCACGGGTATCTGCGACCTGGTGAGCACGCTCAGCGTTTCTCGCACCTTAACACGCTGTACCACCATCTTCTGACTCGCCGTGGACTTTTTGAAATTCTTTGAAATTTTTCACAGTGAATCTGTATACCTTTTCCTCACAACGGTTTCGTCTCCGTGGTGCAGAAAAACGCGTGGGCAAAAATTTTCACCGACGATTACGATACTGCCTAATGCGTATTCTGAGCGTATGGCGGTTTAGGTGTTTTGATTTTGCGAAAAGTTGAGACAAACAATTTGGGAGAGACATGCACGTATGTACAGTTGAGTACCACTATGTAATCGCATTGAGTATCTTCACACCCAGATGTCTCAGTGCCTGCGCGTAATACATGTCGCCCTTTCTCTTTGACAATTTCTTGCACTGCCCGGTTCAAATTGGGCATAGCTCGGTTGGCCTTATTTACATATTCCACCACGTAAGCGGCACATGCGTACGTGTCAAGCACTATCTGAAGATCCATGGTTGAATCTAGGATGGACGCCACCCATTGGTTAAAGTAATTCACCCATTTAATAAAATACTTTGTTGGGCGCGTTATTGGTTCGTTCTGTAATAGATTGAGCGCAAACGGACGGGACACAATACGACGAAACGACTACACAAGCGCTCACTACCAACTGGTTTTATTGTGTTATAAAGCTTAGTACACCACAGGCGCGCTTGCGCACACATCAAGTGAGAAGAAAAATAAAATAAAAAAAGACAAAAGCTTATCTAAAAGTCCGCTGAAGAGTGTGTCCAGATAAGATCGAACACGAGGTCCCAGTCACCATTCCCGATTTTGATGAAACTTACTGTAGGTCTAAGCATTACACCCAGAACAATGGTTTCGAAGTTAGTTTCGCGAAAAAAAATTTCGTTCGCCTGAAAAAAAATATACAAATTTTGACCGCAAAAAACACTTTTCCGCCAATTTCGCGATTTCTGAATTTTGAGCGCGCCTAGGGAAAAAACGGTGCACTTCTTGGCCACAATATTTATTCCACTCAAGAAAGAAATGAAATACAATCTTATGAGCCTATTGTTTCCCTTGCTTGTTGAAGTACTTTTGAAGAAAAAAATCCCGAACTTGGAGAATCGCACAAAATACCTGTATTTCAGGAATTTATTGCTGTAAGCAAGTTAATGTCAGGATAATAAAAATTGGTACATATTAACTTTAATACTTTCGCTCTTTTCAAAAATAATTTGCGTGGTTTCATCACACTCCGCTTCACTCGATAATTGGGCTGAAATGTAAGTGATTTACCAAAAACGCCGAACTTTGAAAATAGTGTTCTCAAAAACGCCATTTTTAATTTTTTTTTAAAAATCGCTCTGATTGAAGTCAAGGACGTCATCTACCATTCTGCATAGAAAAAGTTGCAATATTTTGGTTGCTAACATGTTATAGTGCGTCAAATGTGACCAAGCCAGCCTAGCGGCCACGTCGTTCGTTATTTGCTGAAACTCGGATATAAGTTGTTAAAATACTTGTACGTGACATAATCACAAATCAGCAGCTCCAGAGCAACAAATGCGCAGCCAGGTGTCATGGTTCAGCAAGCTTTGTATTGCGATCAGCCGCTTGACAAACTCGCAGCAGCGGCCGCTCGATGCTGCGGGAGCTCACATTACATGAGTGCCGCTTCGACTGCGGATGAGCTCCGCTTGGACGCCAGACTACGCTCAAAGACGAACGAGAGAAGGAATGCACCACTGTAAAAATTAAAGGCCGTTAAGTGCATCAATTGTCATAATATGCAACAAAAACTCTGCCGGGAAATTTCGCAGTTGAAAAGTTGAAAACCAGGGTTGAACGTATAGTATATGCCGAAGACAAAGGTAATGCTGAGCAGTCTCGACAAAAAATAACAACTGAAGACGATCAAATAACCCTTACAATCTGTACATTATGTATTTAATAACAGGGAACCCTAGTCATGATGCAAAGGAAATCTAAAAACAGTAAAAATAGTGTGAAGAGCATACTACAGGCGTTTGCGAATGGTTATCAATAGTTTGTCGCTGTATTTAAAACTTAAAAGTGTGCAATAATTGCCTTGTGCTGGGAATAACACACGGGGTAGAAACTGGGGAGGGGGATAACAAGAAAACTTCAGTACTTTGGCTTTGCAGCGTGCAACGGAACAGAAAATATTGAACGTGAAATTCAGGTGCAAGAGGAGAGCAGTGGGAATTAGAGAGAAAACAGGGGTGGCGCATATTCTAGTCGTTAAAAAACGGAACTGGCCAGACCGACCATCTAATGCGTGGGAAAGATAGCCAATCGGTGGCCGCTTGGAGCGAGGGATCGGATGTCACTCGATGGGAAGCGCCGCCGAGGGCGGCGGAAAAGTCATGTGGGGTGATAAAACCCGAAAATTTGGCAGGCCTCAAACGTAGTCAGCTTGCGCAGGACTGGGTGCACTGGAGATAAATGCAAGAGGCCCTCATCCTGCAGCGCAGATAAAAAAAGATC
Source organism: Rhipicephalus sanguineus (assembly GCF_013339695.2). Classification (NCBI taxonomy): domain Eukaryota; kingdom Metazoa; phylum Arthropoda; class Arachnida; order Ixodida; family Ixodidae; genus Rhipicephalus; species Rhipicephalus sanguineus. The sequence continues at coordinate 148,287,651 of NC_051185.1, forward strand.
ACAATTTCACGTCAAGGCCGAGGCGATGAATGCAATAGCAACGAGTTGTAACGTTACACGAAGTTAGGCTAGCATCTACTCCTTTAGCGTGAGACCTGGCGTAACGCAAGGGAAAGGCTGGAGTAAGGAAACGCGCCAGCTGCAGCGAACGGAGCGACCTTTCCTTCCCTTCGTACAGTCTGCGGTTTCAACGCAGGCTTTGCGACGATAACACAACACGTGCAAAAGTATGAGCTGATCCCCTGTAATGATATGGCACGGGCGACCACGCCTGGCGGGTCAAAGTACGCATTTCCTGTCGAAGGAAAGCAGCCATGAACGTTTGGCGCGAAGGAGATGGCCGGCGCGTTTCATGTGTGCTATAGCCGCGATCTTTGGCCGCGCTCGTACTCTTGCACTTACGAGCATACGACGCGCTGGACAATGTTATCAATTTGCACTTTATACCGAACATAACGGCAATGCCGACAGCGACGCAAGAAATGCGCCTTGAGTCTCCATATTAGTGTTAAATTGATTCCTGCTGCTGATGACAATCAACGCATAGTGCCTGCGAATTAATTCATGCCGTTACATGTTTATGTTTGTATAGGCGTATAAATGGACTCTGTCTAGCTGCAAGCGGCACCAAAATCTGTGGAATAATTTAGTATAAGAGGAAGTGACATTGAATTCATGAGAAGTTTAGTCGACCTTTGACTCCTGAACCCAGGAATTCGAAGAAATGCCACGGAATACCAAATCGGCCAAACCACCAACCATGTATTGTATTTGCCTATAGTGTCTGCATTAGTTAAAGGGGTTTAAAAAGTAGATTAGTGGGCTTTAAATAAGGCGTGATTTGGCAAGTTACCTGCGTTATTAACACAGCCAAAACAATAAGGATTGCAGGTAATTATATTGGTGAGCCGCTCTAGAAAGTTGCGTGACCACACTAACAAATACATTGTGTGCACAGGCTTACTGAAAGGTAAATTCACTTGTATAGATAGAGAGGGACCGTGCGTGTTATAATTATGCTCTGTGTGAAAGGGCCCCACACCAGTCACGGTGGACAGCGGGCTTTCTTTCGATTCTTTCTCTACTATGCCTTCCTCGTTGTTTATTTCTTTGGAAGACACGCGAACAATGTCAGCACTGAGCGTTGCGCCTACTTCCGCTTCTTGGCTCCGCGCTGCTATCCGCTAACGCAGCGTAAAATTAGAGGTGAAGTGAGTTTATTGTACATGGCAGGCAAGCGACATGGTATGGTATAACGGGTGAGTGCTGCAAGGCAAAGCTCGGTAGTATGCAAATCGCAATCGGTATCTCTCGTGTTTGCAACAATTCAAAACTGGTACCCTAACGACGTCACGTAACTCACCTTGTTGGCGTGACAAAGCGCGGCGAGAATACAGAATACCACACTAGTATTTTGCATTGTCAGTGCTAGGTTAGGGGACCTTTAGGAGATGTCTCGCATTATGTGTAACCGGCCGCACACCGAGATAATGTTAGCGCTTTATCGGACCATTCACCCAGTGTTTCCTTTATGTTCTGTGCAGGTGATAATGCAGGAAGTAGTGATGGAGGTCCTCGTCTTCGATTTCCCGGCGTTCGCTGAGCGGACTGTGTTGGCCAAGGCAGCGCTCTGCCTGTTCGTCTACGCACTCAGCCTGCCACTCTGCTCCGGGGTAAGGGTGCACAACGCGGTGGATGGTTCACTGCTATCACGCTGTGTTTTGAAGTACGACCGGGTAGGTATGACCCCTGATCGGAGAGGGAAAACTTTGGACGGAAAAGGAATTAAAATATTCGTTTACACCCCTTTCATAAGAACTGCTATAACGTGAACGTGAAACGTGCATTCACAGTTACATTGTAGTACTTGCATCTTTGTAGTGACGTTGAGAAATAGAAGTTGTTCAATATGTATTGGGCCGTCGTGGCAGCATTCAACTTGGCTGTATCCCATGCTGATGCCTGGCGCCACATCTCTCCCGTGCCGACGACTGACGTGGGTGATATTCCATCGCGGCAGCTGTAATGCCGCAGCCAGTCGCATACCGCACAGGCAATGACGAACACCTCGCCCGTAAAGCGTATCGTGAACTCGATGTCCTTTGCCGATAAAGGCATCCTATATGCGATTTCTCGGAGTAGAAGCCCATGCTGTGTGACACAGTTTTTACAGTATCTAGTATCATAGGCGTGCGCAAGGGGGGCTGCCCCCCCCCCCCCAATTATCTGTACGGGGGTGCCAATTTTGCCCTATACCTATACTTAGTGGGACCTTTCAAGTAATTTTTTTTAAATGCGCGGGGGTCATGGCTACGCACGTGTTTCGACAATAATGGCCATCAAGGACACCTGATGTTGCATTCAAACCCCGCAAAGCCGGACACCAATGGTAGGCCTTTGTGAGAAGCGTGCCGTCGCTTCATTTTCACATTCGCACCCGCTGTAGAGCGCGTTTCCTTTCGAGCAGTGTGCTGCAGCCAAACTTGACTCACCCTAATGGAGGACCCTGAGCACGCCACAAACGCTTGTTCTTTAAGTCTTCTATAAATTTCGCCACGATACAGTATTGTACTTTTTTTGTCGGAGGTAATTCAACACTGTGGAATGAATCGGAATGGCCAGGCACAGTCCAGGAAGACAGATAGTTAGGTTGCGTTTACGAAGAGTGCACTCTGGTCGATTCCACGAAAGATAGAAAAAGGGTGTATATTTGATGTTTCCGATTTTCCTGATAATTTTGTATGTTGTGCACATATGACTGCACAGCACGAAATCGCAGTTCGTTTTCAGATAAAAATTTTTTTCAACACAGGAAAATTCGACAAGTGTCGCCGGTTGACGACGACCATTTTACGAAGAGTGCGTTTCGTAAATTCGCAATCATGATGGCAGCCACTGAAGCTATATATTACAAATATCTTTCTTTTTGGCGGAAGTAGAAGTAAAGAGGAAATAGCTCTTATCATTTCATGGAATTCTGAGTAAATTATGTATTTTTAAAAATTCACGAAATACGCTGCGTTTTTGAAAATCAGTCAAATTTGGGACGCTATGGCTACTTCTGTGAACATCTTACCCTCGTTCATATTTGCAGTATGAATAGGCCTTTATGTGAATAATGAACCTCTGCATTTGTATTTCTCTAATAATTTTTAAAGTAGTAAATTTTCATGCTCGAAACACCAAAAAGAGAAAAGTGCTCCTCCATTCAAAAATCTATAATAAAAAAAAACCCAATCTCAATTTTGTTCAAGTCCCCCAAATGTTCTCAAAGGACTGCAGAATGATATTATGAAAAATATGTTGCATCATTTTTATTACAACAAAAGCAGAAAATGTCAAACATTGTGTTTCCAGAGCGTGGTGGCTACTGCGCAAAGGACATCTCTAGTAACAAGAAAATACAGTAACACGTCTGTTTTCTTTTCTGAGCTTCGCTAAACAACAGTAATTATCTATGGTCGGAAATTGGGAACTGTTTTGTAAAGAAGAATACCGTTCCAATTAATGCATTCGCGTGGTTTTGCGACTTCACGCCAGTGTTAGACATGCCTCAGTCCACAGTATGTACTTTCAGTTGTAGCCTCCTTTTCTTTCATCTATTTCAGTTGAGTATAATTCATATCTTGAGTGCTAAAGAACGCATTCCCTCCATGCGTCTCTTATGATGATGTGCTGTGCCAGAATTGAGAGACTGGTATAAAAGTTAAGGTCTCTTCATGAATGGAAATGAATTTCTGGAGAGCGGTCGCCAAGAGGTGTGGTTTTTGTTGGCCCAAATGTGTACGTTGTCAAACCTTATGTGATCAATGCAGAGTTTAAAAGAATCGATTACGTGAAGATTGGTGGCAGCAGTTCTGGCCACGGACAAAACACGTTTTGTTTGCATTGCATCTGCTTTGTTTTGCATATCCTTCTTTCTCTTGAAGGAGTGCTGGCAGATCTGGTTTCCCTCTTGAATTGAGCGCGCATCCTGCTTCATGACCCTCCGCAAAAGAGTCTCGATCCGATATCTTCTACTTAACGAAAATTCTGCTGCAGCGGAATTTTCTTTTTGTGCACCATGAGGCAGTCCGTACAAAATCTCGGCCATGGCTATAACGCCTACACATAGCCACCTTCAGAGCGTAGGTAGTGATCGCATCAAAGTGAAGCACAATTTGGATGCTTAACTTTTATCTCAGGTGGTGTTTGGCTGACTGGCACAGCCGTACTCGTTGCTGTCGTCTGCTCAGGCGGGCGTCCATCGCGCCGCCCTTTGCACCTGTCCGCCTAACGCATGCTACTCCGTTTACACGAGTGCTTGTAGCGCGGCCACACGATCCGCACGGTGCGGATCCAGAGACCGGGGGGGGGGGGGGTAGAGCGACGAGCGGTGAAAATGTATCGTGTAACCAACGCAATCGACACCCAGCTTTTTCTCGTGCATAGCGACAAAGCCTGGCAAACAATGTGTGGCTGCTGTGCTTAGGTTGCACTGCGGTACTCGCCGTCACCACTGCCGCCATTTGCGATTTCTCATATTCTTACAATGCATGATCGACTCAGCTACACATATTTCGCGTTTAGCTTCGTTACTTTAGATAAGCGCATTTACTAAAAAAAAAAAAAATTATCCAGAGGAATGAAAATGTCCGTGCTGCCCGTCGACGAGGAATGTAAGTGGTGTCGCAAAGCATTGAATTGGAACGATCTTTTTTTTTCTTTACGAAACAGTTCCCACTTTCCAACAATAGATCATTACTGCTGTTTAGGGAAGCTCAGAGAAGAAAAAAGACGTGTTACTGTATTTTCTTGTTACTAGAGATGTTCTTTACGCAGTGGCCACCCGCTCTGGAAACACAATGTTTGACATTTTCTGCTTTTGTTCTAATAAAAATGATGCACCATGTTTTTTCATAATATCCTTCTGCCGTCCTTGAGAACATTTGGGGGACTTTGAACAAAATTAAGATTGGGTTTTTTATTATAGATTTTTGAATGGAGGAGCACTTTCCTCTTTTTCGTGTTCGAGCATGAAAATTTACTACTTGAAAAATTATTAGAGAAATACAAATGCAGAGGTTCATATTCACTAAAGGCCTATTCATACTGCACATATGAACACGCTAAGATGTTCACCAGAAGTAGCCATAGCGTCCCAAATTTGACTGATTTTCAAAACGCAGCGTTTTTCGTGAATTTTTAAAAACAATAATTTACTCAGAATTCCATGAAATGATAAGAGCTATTCCCTCTGTACTTCTACTTTCCGCCAAAAAGAAAGATATTTGTAATATATAGCTTCAGTGGCTGCCAGCATGGTTCCGAAGTTACGAAACGCATTCTTCGTAAAATGGTCGTCGTCACCGGCGACACTTGTCGAATTTTGCTGTGTTGAAAAAAATTATTTGAAAACGAACTGCGATTTCGTGCTGTGCAATCATATGTGCACAACATACAAAATTATCAGGAAAATCGGAAACATCAAACATACACCCTTTTTCGATCTTTCGTGGAATCGACCCTCTACTCTTCCTCAGGTTGGGCCCTACCTTGTCGACCTGCTGGACGTCCACTTCAAGGGAACGCTCTACTTGCTCGTTAACCTGGCTGAAGTGCTGGTCGTCACCCGGGTCTACGGTAAGCGCTCTCGCCGGCATTTGTTGGCCGGAGGCTGCCGGATCTTGGCCATGGGAATGCTCAAAGGCACGGCGTGTGGCAACGTCATCTGACAACAAAACGAACGAAATGAATCATGCTCTCTGTACTACTAATAATAATTGTTGGAGTTTTACGTCCAGAAACCACGATATGACTACGAGGGACAATGTAGTAGAGGGCACCCAGAAATCTCGCAAACGGGGGCTCTTTAAACGCGCCTAAATCTAAGCGCGCGGGCCTCTAGCATTTCGCCTTCATCGAAATGCGGCCGCCGCCGTCGGGACTTGGTCCCGCCTCCTTCGGGTCAGCAGTCGAGTACCATAGCCACTAGGACACTGCGGCGGGGCAATGCTGTCTGTACTGCTTCGGACACAAATTCAGTTACGCTTCACTGTTACAAAGAGCAGAACGAGCAACAAGGATGAAGGCAGGCAGAAAAAAGCGCTCCGTCTGCCCTCGTGCACCTTTGTAGCGAGACTTCATATGTTTAGCGTTCCTTATATTTTCCTTTTCATGCGCCAACAGTAAAGAAGTTCGGCGACGGTTGGCTTAGCCAATCCACGTATCGTGCGAAAGCACAATCGAGGGCCACGTTATGTGACGACAGGCCGTGGCTTTACTGGTGCTTTTCTATCGTTTAATCAAAGTTTCGGGGGTGTACCGAGTATATTCCGGCCATGGACGTGTGCAGGGGGTGCAAAGAAGGCACTTGTCCACCTCTAAGTCCCACTAGCTCCTGTCCCTCGAGAGCCCCCCCCCCCCCCCCCACACACACACACACACACACACGAGCTTCCATCGTCCAATACAAAATCCTGCCGGCACCCATGATTTCGGCGCGGGCAAACTCGGTTTTGAGGATGTTTCAAATCACTTTTTGCTGGGTGAGGTCAAAATAGGAGTTGGGTAACCCAAGTTCTGCGGGTGGCTCAAGCCCGTTTTGGGGGTGGGCCAGGCGGGTTTTGAGCGCGCGTCAAAGCAGTTCTTGAATTCGGCAGTCAGAGTTGAGGAAAGGGGGGGGGGGCAAACTAACTAATGGGGGTGGGCCAAGTTCATTTTGAGAGTGGGCCTAAACAGTGTCGAGAACTAGGGGTGTGTGAATATTCCACAATTCTAAATAACGAACTCAGTAGCGTTCTATTCGATTCGGTACTCGAGTCGAACAGTGCATATTCGAAATAGCGAATATTTTTCGAATATATTTCGAATAATCAGCAACGACGAGAAACGCCCCAAGGAACGAGACTTTAAAACAGCGAGTGGCAACTTTCCTTCTTTTCATCATCAAATTGCCCAGATGCATGCAGTCGATGTACTTACGGGACTATCGACGCTGTATTGATCACCGAAGAAGGCGTTCTTATACTTAAAGTGTCGCCGAAGGGATGATGCCATCAATCCAACTGTCTTCAGCACAACATTCATGATAATCTTAACTCATTAATATTGCCTAATATTTATGTTTCAGTTTTATTTAGAAGCTGTTGACACAGTACCACCTTGAATACTGCAGTCGCTGCTACAGTTCAGCCTGCAGTTACCAAATGCTTCGAGGGCTCTAGTTCCTGCTGTATACGAGCTTGCCTCGGTTACATAATTGTATTTTCTGCTGGTTAAAGGTAATCGTAATGTTCCTTTGTTAAGGCTTGTGAGTATTTGTTTCAAATAAAAATGTTGTGGAATTCTTGGGCTGTTTTGAAAACGGTTGCCTTACTATTCGAGAACTATTCGAGCAGTATTCTATTTGTATTCGTATTCGATTCGGTTCCATCACTATTCGATTCGTATTCAGTTCGGTTCTAAAATGCACTAGTCGCACACTCCTATCGAGAACGCCTAAGCCGATTTTGGACATAGGCCAAGCCGATTCACATCCGAGCACCGCTGGACTTATCAACCGTCATAATCTGTCCTGAAGATTCCGAGGTCAAATTTTGGGGGAGGAAGTCATGACATGCCTAATGACATGCCGAATATGCTGTACTAGGCATGGCCATTCATATCCTTCAGAGTCATTAACAAATTCTGCATTGCTTGTTACATTGCCATGTCGTATTACGTTGCGACCTCGCTAGAAAGCCAGTTCCCTCACTGTTTACAGGTCTTCGTCGCCTGGTCATCGATGCCCAGACTCTGACGAACGCGACGCCGAACATCGCCCTGTGTATTACATGGAGCACCGTACTGCCAATCTCGCTCACCGTGAGTGTAAAGTTTATATTGTTATTGAGATTACTGATTACCGAATAGTATCGCACATAATTGCAACAAGAGGGCAGTTGTAGCTCAAAGGAAAACGAGCTGGCAGTTCCGCCTGGAGAACTAAGTATCGATGGCTGCATTAAGGTTTAGCATTACGGAATGCAAGAGAATGTAAGCGCCCCACAGGGGGTGTTCTAATTCTGACCAGCTGTGTAGACAGTATATATTGGCAGCTAAAAAAAAAATGTTAGAGCCAGAGTAGTCCGAATAATGGAACGCGTCTGAATGTGGAGGGTATTTCAAAAACTGCACAACGTACCAGGCCCGTCACTGGTGCGTCGCTCCATGTAGCATCCGCGTATTCTTACGAGGTGGACAAGCGCTGCACTAGCAACCTCACTTTTTTAAGGCTTTGCGCTGTTTTCGCGCGGCAATTTCATGCTTGCACACAAATATAAGAAATTCGCTATTTCTGGCCCCTGTAGTTTTATTGCGAACGATAAACCGGTCACAACTCGTCGGTTAACTACAGAACGTGTTTGGCCACCCATTTCAGTGGGTTGCGCCTAGCGTAGAAAGTCATAGAACTTAGAGCAAATGAAATGTGAACAGCAAAGCGTGCTTACGCGGCAATAACCACTATCTACCGTAAAATGTGTTTAACCACATAAGCTTAACTAGGGCTTCTAAATGACCCAATGAATGAGGCAAAAGGAGAAACCGCTTACGCGCGCTCAGCATAGTTGATGATCACACCGCTGTCAGGCTACATAAGATGTGCAAATCATAGAGTTTCCTAAAATTAACTAGAGGGGACTCTGGCGCTGCGATCGTTCAGCTACCATGAGAATGATGGGTAGTACACAAATTTGCCTAGTCTTCGTGCTTGCGGCTTCAAACGTATTTGTGGCTTTGTTTATTGCTGTGTTTTGGCGTTCGTTTCGGATAAAAGAATAGGCCGTTGTGAACTTCGTGACCAGGTTTGAATCAGTGAGCCTAAAAATGTTAAAGTGGTGAAGTGGAACTGCTGACTTTTGCTGAATTTAGTTTTGCGACAAAGCGGATGCAGCCAACGCGGAGCCAAACGGAGCCGAAAGAACGAAGTTTAGACAAATTTGTGTACTACCCATCATTCCCATGCTGGCTGAAGAGTCATGCGTTGCAGCTCCCATAGACACTAGCGCCAGAGTTCCCTCAGTAAGTATTGTAGGAAACTCTAGGGTGCAAATGACAAGAAGGTTGTTAAAACACATACGGAAACAAAAGTCTTCACGACACGGTTTTTGCACATATGCTAATTTATGCTCTTTTTGCCGTATGAAACAGCTATCCATTACACTTGATTCTAGTTTAGTCAATTGGCCGCGAGATCGAGCGGAGTCGCCGCCTGGCGGCTACTGGCTGAAGCGCGCCTAGTGTGGATTGCTCCATGCATCGTCTGCTAGCCGCGTTGTGTTTGCATGTGCGCGTACGTCATGCAGGGCCTCAAAAGGTGGTTTGTTCCGTTGCGTTGGTGCAACTTTAACCGTTCGTACGTATGCCTAACACGATGTAAAGAAGCATTTGGCCTTGATTGGCTCTATATGTACTGTAATAAGATCAGTGAGTGCACCTGTCGAGAGTGATGTGCGTGGTCGTCGTACCGTCCGTTCACGAGAGCCATATCAGTGTAGGTGCCGCTCTGTGGTTCAAGCGCATTACAAAGTGCACTTGGCGTTGTCCTAAAGATGAGAAGTATTAAATCTCACGTGATTATAGCCTTTTAGCGGCTCGGTGGTTAAAAAAAAAGGCTCTCATGCACTTGCGCGTTGTGGTTAGGTGTATAACTTCGGGACTGTCGTTTATAGGTTACGCGACGAGCTTTAGTTATGTACGGTCCTGGTCCCACTGCAAAGAAATATTTCTGTCAAGTCACGTCTGACACTTCGGTACTTCAATTGTCCCCTAAATAGAACAGAAAATGGAATGACACGGAAATCGCAAACTGAGTTTCCTCTCGCAATTATAACTTGTGGCGAAATGTATACAAAGACACCCGTGTACTTGCGAGGTAGCTTATGCCTGTCAAACTTGCGCTTTGGCAAGTTCAGTGTTGGAAGTGCGTCAGGCCTCAATCTCTCAGAGAGCGAGCGAGAAAAATATATTCATCAAGATCAGCAGTGGCGATAAACTCGCTCGCGCATTTTCATCACTTACGTGGCGAGTGAGGGCTCATAAAACGATACCCTTTACTATGCACCAGATCATGCATACACACTTGCCGCGTTTCGGTGCACGTACTTGCCCTACGGAACACTGAGAATTGTTCTCGTGGCCGTGTAAACACAATGGAACATGCGCGAACTACAAAAAGGCTCGGGGACTCTCGTTTAAACAGACTAATAGCCAAGCGCGAACAAACTTTGCATTCACAGCGCAGACGGTACATGAATGACACAGAGTAAATTCCAGGAATTAATTTTCTTCTTTCTCGATTGATTCTCGCTTAATTTTCCGGCGGAAGTGTAGGAAAATCAAAGCACATGGAAGCTTCCCCGAGCGTTCGCTTACTATAACCGTCTTCACGCTCGTAGTGCACAGCAGCAACAAGCATATAAATGCACACAGCGAAGTTATCGCTGAGTACTCACCATCCGTTCTCGTTCGCGAACGCTAGAATGCACCGTCGTCGAAGTGCTTGCTGCACACCATCCCGTACTTGGAAGGCGTCTTGCCGTTACGAAGCCTAACGAGCCACAGTCGGCGACGTTCCGCGTCGGTGGGATAGAAATGGAAGCTTATCCCGCGCTCTGTGTAGTATGTGCGGCGTTGTGGCACCGAACAAAACCTAACCATCGATAACGAAGAGTTTTCTGCGGGTACGGAACACAAAATCACGATGTGAAAACAGAAGCCCCGTGCACTTCTACACACACCACACGAAACCAGTATCCACACTAGCGGGGTGACGGTGCTGCCACCTATAGGTCGATCTCGCCGCGAATAGCTGTGTGTATCGCAAAAGTTGCTACATGCTGCTATTTAGATGTTATGTTATGCGGATTTAAGCGAGAATTCACGCCTTTGGCAAATCTGATCTCTTGGTCACCTACCCCGATAGAGCCTGGCGTTCAGAAGAATGTAGCCTTTTGTTCATGTGGGACCTCCGTACCGGTCATCACCGGCTTACTTTATTCTTGTTCTTTGTTTTTTTGTTTTTGCAGGCACTTGCGCTGTCAAGCATGTTGTGCGACACAGGCTCGTCTTACGTGGGAAACACTTACCCGACCTGGGCAAAAGACCTGATGCTTGGCTTGGCTCTTGCGGGCTTTGGCTTCGTTCCAGCCTACGCAATTGCTGCGTTTGTGTCAAACAGATGGGTGAGATCGCTCATAAACACGAAGACACCGAGATAAGTGGCAACTGCTGTTGATTACGCATTTATAACGTTGAAATACAACCACCGTGTCTTGCCAGTTCGAGCATATGGGGCAGAAACCTATAGAATAACAAGGAGATTTGCGAAGAAAGCCAAGGACCACCCAGCGTGTGATGCATGGAGAAATGACAGGTGCGACTCTGGGTAGGAAGACAGAGTAGTGGATCAGAGAAGAAGCAGGTGTAGCTGATATTCCAGCAGATATCAAGATAATGAAATGAATATGGGCAGGTCACGTCATGAGGACAGATAGCCGATGGTCATTTTGAGTGTCGAAATGAATTCCAAGAGCGGCCAAAGAGGGCAAAGGGCTCGGTAGAGCGACGAAATGAAAAAGTGTGAAGACACAGAATAGAATCAGTTCACGCAGGACAGGGTGGGTCACACGCCTTCGTCCTGCGGTGTACATGAGATTGTTGGAGATGAAGCGAGTTGTTATTGCATTTTAAATTTTGTTCCTGCACGACAAAGAAACGGCAAAGCATATTCAAAGCGAGGGCAGAGAGTACTTACTTGCAACCAATTTTCATTTGCATGAAATACACATGAGATATATTCACTTATAATGAGTTAAGCTTGTCAGGTTTGCCTATAAAAACACATCGTGCTTTTGGTGCGCATCAGGCGGGAAAAAACACAAGTTATTGCACTCCTTCTCTTGTTTTGGCACTAAAACTTGCTGCCTTCTCTGACTACTTCATGCTGTTCCATATTCTCACGGGTGAGTTGCAATCTATGTTTACATAGAACGGCAAACGACTAATGATGGGATGAACCCGCAGTGGCGGCAGGGAATTCTTACATGCCCCTGAATCGCCTTGTGCTCGCCTTATTGTGATGTTGCTGTAATCTCTTATTAGGCCACCTTCTAGTTTGCCCTATGAACCTTTTCCCGCAAGATAGCGGAGCGGAACAAACCCCACCCACGGACCATGGCGTAAAGTGAATCTGGTGCTTTATAGAACAGGTGGCGTATTGTGCGGACTGATGACATTACACGGCTGTTGCGGCAGCTCGGGTGCTAAGAGCAATGCAGCTACGCAAACCCGTTGTTCAGTCTTCTTTGGTCAACGCGAGGCCTTGTGAACGTAGAGGACAATAGGAAGCCTATTATGTTCTAAAGTTTGGTTGCGTTTCTGAATCATTCTCTTCGTTTTATGCTTTAATGACTTGATTGCCAAAGTGGATATTGAGGTTACATGACATTGGACACCTATTAGATGGCCAACACTTGCTGTAAAGAACCCGCAGTGGCAGCTTAAAGTAGCCGCGCAACACTGCTTCAGCCTTGCCAGAAAACGCTGCCCATCACTGTAGTCGAGTGATACGTTCTGACGGGCTAGTTGGTTCATTGCTGTTAGACGTTCTTAAACTGCGCGAAATGATCAGGACACAAGTCACACAGAGAACACCACGAGCGCAGACTGCCAACTGTTCGTGGTGGTGCGCTCGTGGTGTTCTCTGTTTTCTTAATTGTGTCCTGGTCATTTCGCGCAGTTTAAGAAGTCTAACGCTGTAGTTCATCCTCCTGAGAACATGTGAGTCAAACATTAAAGCGCTGCACGTGACCTGAAATTTACAATTAACTCTCAGTCAACTAGAAATCGCTCCCTCTTCTCTCGACAAATGATGCCAAAAACCTAAATGACCGCGCGATAAACACAAAGCCCACGGCCATTGGCTGATTTGAGCATCGCGAGCCGCATAGTTACCGTGGCAACCACGGGATGGCGCCACGTGCCCGTGCGCTCGCTCGCGATCACACTGAAAGTAAGCCACGCGTTCGAAAAAAAAGTGCTCAAAGTCATGAAACTTTATTGAAACTGCTGGTTTCAATAAAAGTTTATCCACCCCCCTCCCTCAAAGTCATGACGCGCGCTTGCGAATGGACGTAGCTTCTTGCCTCTCTGTCATTACCCCCCTCTTAGCTTTCAGTGCGCTCGCTGGTACGAAAGTAGACAGAAAGCGCATGGCGTGCGACAAATCCCCGTAACTCCACTCGTATTTGACGGATTCTAAAAATTTTTTCCGGCAGTTGATCGTTGAGGCAACAAACTTCTTATTGAAGCCACTCGATGTTTATTTGGAGAGGTGTTGCAGGGCCCCTTTAGCACGCTAGGTGTCGTACTACTAAGCTCGAGGTCACAGGTTCAATTCCCGACCACGGTGGCCGCACTTCGATGGGGGTAACATACAGAGAAGACGCGTGGATTTAGGGGGTTGTTGACGATCCCCTGGTGGTTGAAATGATCCCGGCGCCCCTCGTTCCGTTGTGCCTCATGATCCCAACCTGGTTTCGGGACCTAAAACCCTAGCAATTAATTGTGCTGTTAACAACGCTCCTTTCCCTCTTTCCGTGGCCACTCGCTCGTGTCTTCCTATAATTTCCCGCGCTGTGCGAAGTTTTAAAATGTATTCATTAGCTGGACTTGCGGAGACTGTTAAAGATTTAAAAAGACAGGGGCACTTTAATGACACATTTTCGAAGGCTTTAATTTACTAGCAATGCCTGACACTTAAAATTTGATTTTACTCAATCAATAGCATACTTTCCTCAAACTCTTTTCTTACTGATTTAGCGCGTGTAGCACACGTAACACACGAGCCATTGATGACTGGAAAATCTTTGGCACACGTACTAACCACGGGCGCCAAATGATGAGCTATTTACTGCCGCTGAAATTCAGCAGTTATTTACACTAAATCATTATTACCGTCCCTTTCTATAAACACTTTTAGGATTGTTTTAGAATGTAACCGACATGATTCTGACAGACTTGTTTTAATAGTGTATGAAGACTAATAATTTAATGCGGGTATTGCTATGTGTTAATTCACCCCGCAACATCACTATTGCGACTGTTCTATTGTCTTCCTTTGATGTTAAAATAATCTGTATTGAATTCAACTGACATGCTCCTATGTAATCCTGATAGGCTCTATTGAAGCGAAAGCTTATAAGTCGATAACTGCGCTCCGTTATGCCCTTGGCAGGATCCCGTCTTGTGCCTGCTGCCATCTGTATGCTGGGGCCCGAACCGGGATGCCCATGTAGAATGCGAATACATGGAGAGGCTGCGCCACCGGAGCGCCACCGGCTACTCCGCCGGCTGGCCAGCGAAGGGGGAGCACACTGTGGGCAAGACGGTGCATCGGGCCTCTTCGTCGTCTACGCTCTCGCCGCCGCCCGTCGATGATCTTGCCGCTGCTGGACCCGGCATCACGACTGCTGGTGCCCAAAGGAGGAGAAAGTCTTCCGGTGCGCTGTTACCGGCCACGTAAGGGTTTCACAGCAATTATTTCGCCCGGGTTTTTCATTTCTCAAATTGTAGTTTTGGGGAGAGTAAAATTGGCGAACGTCCACAATAATTACACAGCTGGATGCAACTCCTGAAACTTCTCCATTATATTGTAACGCCTCAAATAATGTTCGAAGCCGCTCTTGCGACGCCAGGAAATGCGTGCAAGACGGTCATAGAGTATGCAATAGTAATCGAAACAAGACATTGTAAAGGCATTGTAAACATTGCACGTGGATCGGCTGTGAGCAGGACGCATTACGTTCCCTAACTGGCCACCTAGTGTCGCATTAAGAAGCCTACCCCGGTCCTTTTTTCCTCCTAATGTGCCCTGGAAGGACCCTTCCTACTTAAAGGGATGGAAAAACTGCCAGAATGCTTAATTAGACACTGGTGGAAATGGAAAGCCCTTTCGCTGTATAGCGACAGAACTGAGTATTATATTCGAGACTTGGATACAGTTTCAGCCTTGAAGAAGACAAGTCCGCTTGTCGCACCATCGGCTCTAACAAATCCCCTCTTTACAAATTTTTCATTAAAAGCTTCCATCTTCCTCCGACTCCTGCCGTTTTTTTTAAATACGACTTGTAGTATTAAACGACATCTTAAAGTGGAGAAAAAAATATGCGTGTCCCTGCTATCGTAAACACCAAGGACTAGCGGAGCTGGGGGGAAGTCGAGTAATGTAATACGAAAACAAATATAACTGTTGCTGCGCTTTCCGCAACTCTACTGGTGAAGCGGCCACGCATTCTCCGGGTCTTCATTTGTTCGCCTATGCGGACTCGCGGTTTCCCTCCATCTAAAGTCTCCTCTTCGAAGGGTTGCCATCTTACCAATAGAAAAAAAACGGCTCTTCGGGGGGGGGGGGGGTGTTCTCTATGTTCATTCTTTGACACGCAATGTCATGTATTGTGACATTGTTCGCCTATTCAAAAGGCAACATAATGTACATGTACAAAAAAAAAGACAACAGAGCTAACCAACTATTCCGTTGGCGTAAAAATAAATGCCGCCTACATATATGCCATCCATTTGGGACGTAAATACCCAGCAGTTATTAATACAAGTCGTTCACGGCCAGGATCCAGCTATTGTTCTCAGGTTAAGATCTCCGGTCTTTCGGAACAGACGACGTAATTTCCGCTGCTTCGAAGGCGGATAATGTGCGCTCATGATGCAAGCGCGTAACCATTGATGTTGATTTCTCGCTCAAGGTAAACGATCTGCATAACTGTAGGAATCAATTACTTCGCGTTTTTATAGGCACAAGACAGAAATTGGTTGAAAATTGCGTGAGAGCTTTGGTGACCGACGAAAAATATTGCTACGAAGCGCTACCGAAGATGAAGAGGGAGACGTGATGAAAGAGGACGACGTTCCCTGATCCCGCGCGGACTTGGCTCCATCTTGTGTGCCTGGCTTTTTCCTCTGTATATACCTTGTAAATATAACCTTCAACGCCTTTTTCTCCCCGTAACATTTTGGTGGAGAGTGCGGGTTCTCCCAGCTTCAGCATTCACGACGCTTCTCCGCAGCGGACGCTCCTTGGCTGCCTCTGCGATGCCTGCTCACGACGAGAATGAGGATGAGTCGGAAACCTCAACGACCGTGCCTCGATCAGCCACGCCGCAACCAACAGCGCGGCAACCCGCCGCTACTAACCGCACCGTCGTCCTGACACAACCGCGTGACCCAGGCACATTTTCTGGCACGGACAACACTGACGTCGAGGATTGGCTTCAGCTCTACGAACGGGTGAGCGCACTGTACAACTGGGACCCGACGCTCATGCTGGCCAATATTCTATTTTACCTTGAGGGCACGGCGAAAGTTTGGTTCTGCAACCACGAGCAAGAGATCACGAGTTGGGACGTGTGCAAACAAAAACTCATTGATCTGTTCGGCAAGCCCATTGGGCGCCGTCGCGCTGCCCAGAAAGAACTCGCGTGCCGACTTCAGACCTGCACAGAGTGCTACATCACGTACATTCAAGATGTACTTGCGCTCTGCCGCAAAGTTGACGACAGGATGGCCGAAGCTGAAAAGGTTGCGCATATCCTCAAAGGAATCGCGGATGATGCGTTCACTCTCCTGGTTTTCCGCAACTCGTCGACAGTGGACGACGTCATTAATGAATGCCGACGCTTTGAAGAAGCGAAAAGTCGTCGGATTACACCACATTTTTCACGTCTTCCCAACACGGCTGCGACGTCTACTTGCGAGGACATCCGTCCACCACCTGCTCCTGCTGCAGCTGAGAATATTGTACGCCTCGTCCGTCGCGAAATTGAAGCTGCATCTCCGGTCCCTGCGCAAGCTCGTGCCCCTCGACGATTCACATACGATTTCTCTCATCCAGACCGTTGTACGCCAGGAGCTCGCCAACGCAGGAATCCAGACGCTCTGCCCAGTGAACAGACCCGACTACCGTCCACCCGCCCCACCTGATCTGCCCCGCAACTCGTACGCCCGTCCTCGTTACCGGAACTCGGCGGAATGGCGAACCTCCGATGACAGGCCCATCTGCTTCTGCTGCGGACGCGTCGGCCATATTTCTCGCCACTGTCGCAGTTCCTGGAACTCACAGCCTTGGCCGACCTCTCACAACACCCGACGTTCACCTGGTAGTTCCCGCCAGCCTGCGCCCCTTGAAGACGACGCCGCTACACCGTCATCGCCCGCAAGACCACGCCGCTCCCCTTCGCCGTCCAGTCGCCTGTCCCGCTCTCCTCTGCGTCGTCGCTCGCCTTCCCCCTTCTACTCCCAGCCGCTCCTCGGAAAACTAACGGGCGCAGCTCCTGGAGGTGAGCCTGCCTTGACGACCCGACCCGAAATTCCTCTGCTTACACTACCTGGACACAACAACCTGCTCAAAGTAGATGTCGACGGCGCACCTGTTATAGCACTCATCGACACTGGCGCTCACGTATCGATTATGAAC
The DNA here is from genome assembly GCF_013339695.2 of Rhipicephalus sanguineus. Lineage (NCBI taxonomy): Eukaryota > Metazoa > Arthropoda > Arachnida > Ixodida > Ixodidae > Rhipicephalus > Rhipicephalus sanguineus. Next base: position 148,305,157 of record NC_051185.1, read on the forward strand.
TCGAACCTCCGTGCTCGCCTAAAGAAGGTGCTCACTCCTGCTCCGATCGCTGTGGTCCGTGTAGCCGATGGTGCAACTCCAGTTGTCACTGGGATGTGTACTGCTCGCGTCACTGTTGCTGGGCGCCATACTTCTGTTTTGTTCTACGTATTGGAGCAATGCCCGCATGAACTCATCTTAGGACTTGATTTTCTGTCGTCCCATTCAGCTCTTATTGACTGTGCCACGGGTGTCGTCCAACTCGCCTTACCCTATGCCGTTGAGCCTTCTGATCCTGCGCCGAGCAAGCTGTGCTGTGCCGATTTCGTTCGCGTCCCCTCTCTGACCGTTACGTACATTGACGTCTCTCCCGATCCACCCGTGGCCGACGGAAGATTACGTCGTGTCACCCAACGCTACCGTCCTCTGCTCGCAAAACGTCACGTTCCCGCACACCGTCATCCGTATTCACGCCAATGCCGCATGTCTCCCTATCGTCAATTTTGGACTATGCCCTCAGGTGCTGCCCCAGGGTATCTCCCTTGCTAACCCTTGCCCCGGCCTGCGACTACCACATTTCCGCTTTAACAGGGGATACACAATTGCCGACCAGTCCTGATTTGGATCCAACTTCATCAGAAAGCATGACGAAAATGATCGCCTCTGACCTACCGGCCGAACATGCGAACGCCCTTCGTGCCCTTCTCGCGTCGTACCAGGACATCTTTGACCTCAATGACCGGCCACTGGGCCAGACAACCGTTGTGAAGCATCGAATCAACACCGGCGATGCTAACCCGATCCACCGACGACCCTATCGTGTTTCCCATACTGAGCGCCAAGGTCATACAGAAAGAAGTCGACAAGATGCTTGCCCGGGACATCATTGAACCTTCTTCAAGCCCCTGGGCTTCCCCTGTCGTGCTCGTCAGGAAGAAAGACAACAGCTGGCGCTTCTGTGTCGATTACCGAAATCTCAACAAGGTAACAAAAAAAGACATGTACCCCTTACCGCGGATAGATGACGCCCTTGACTGTCTCAGTGGTGCGAAGTATTTCTCTTCTATTGACCTTCGTTCCGGGTACTGGCAGATTGCAGTTGACGACATGGACCATGAAAAGACCGCATTTGTTACGCCTGATGGCCTTTATCACTTTAAAGTGATGCCGTTCGGTTATGCAATGCCCCAGCTACCTTTGAACGAATGATGGACGCTCTCCTTCACGGTTTTAAGTGGTCAATCTGCTTATGTTACCTCGATTACGTCATTGCCTTTTGGCCGACTTTTCAGACACACCTCGAGCGTCTCTCGTCAATTCTTTCTGTGTTCCGCAACGCCGGACTTCAGCTCAACTCGTCGAAATGCCACTTCGGCCGCCGGCAACTTACTGTCCTCGGACACCTTGTCGATTCTTCTGGTGTTCGTCCCGATCCAGAAAAGTTCGCGCAGTCAAGGATTTCCCTGTGCCGACCTGTGCGAACGATGTTCGCAGCTTTGTAGGCCTCTGTTCCTACTTTGGAAGATTTGTGCGCAATTTCGCTGACATTGCGCGCCCTCTCACGGATCTACTCAAGAAGGATGTGGGTTTTGCCTGGGGTCCTGAACAAGCCAGTGCCTTCACAGAACTGACCATGCGCCTCACGTCGCCACCGATTCTCGGCCACTTTGATATGTCCGCTCCAACAGAAGTGCGTACCGACGCCAGCGGCCATGGCATTGGTGCTGTTCTGGCTCAACAACAGCATGGTAGCGACCGTGTCATTGCATACGCTAGCCGTCTTTTGTCACCCGCGGAGCGCAATTATTCTATCACCGAACGCGAATGTCTTGCGCTCGTCTGGGCGGTGGGCAAATTTCGCCCATATTTGTATGGACGGCCGTTCACCGTTGTCACCGACCACCACGCCTTATGCTGGCTCTCATCGTTAAAGGATCCTACTGGACGGCTGGGTCGGTGGGCCTTACGGCTGCAAGAATATTCATTCACCGTTGTCTATAAGACGGGCCGCCAACATGAGGACGCAGATTGCTTGTCGCGTCATCCAGTAGACCCACCAGATCCTCCTGAGAGCGGCGAGTCTACATTCGTGTTGGCACTTTCAGCGTTCGCCAACATCGGAGACGAGCAACGACGTGATCCTCACTTGAGAGACATCATTAACCGGCTGAGTGGTCCCACAATTCCTCCATCTCTCCGTCTGTTTGTGCTCCAAGATGGCATCTTATATCGTCACAACATGCATCCTGACGGACCTGACCTGCTGCTGGTTATACCCACACATATGCGTCAGACTGTACTCGCACAGTTGCATGACATTCCAACCGCTGGTCATCTGGGCGTCTCAAGGACCTATGACCGTGTTCGACGTCGCTTCTTTTGGCCCGGTATTTACCGCTCCGTTCGCCATTACGTCGCTTCGTGCAAGCCTTGTCAGCACCGCAAAACACCAGCCACCCTTCCAGCAGGGCGCCTTCAACCCATCGAGATACCAACCGAACCATTTTACAGGGTTGGTCTTGACCTCCTCGGCCCTTTTCCTCTATCCATCAGTGGAAACAAGTGGATAGCTGTTGCCACAGATTACAGCACTCGGTATGCGATCACACGGGCTATCCCTACCAGTTGCGCAACCGACGTCGCTGACTTTCTCCTCGAAGACGTCATTCTTCGTCACGGCGCTCCTCGACAGCTCATTACAGACCGGGGCCGATACTTTCTATCCAAGGTAGTCCAAGACATCTTGCACTCTTGCGCTACAAAACACAAGTTCACCACTGCGTATCACCCTCAGACCAACGGCCTAACTGAGCGGCTGAACAGAACTATAACAGACATGCTCGCCATGTATGTTTCTCCAGATCATCGTGACTGGGACGAAGCTCTGGCGTTCGTAACGTTTGCCTACAACACGTCTCGGCATGATTCCGCAGGTTTCTCTCCGTTTTTTCTCCTCTACGGACGAGAACCCACGCTGCCCTTCGACACGCTCCTTCCTCCCGTTCTTGATACGACATCAGAGTACGCTCGTGATGCCATCGCTAGAGCTGCAGAGGCACGCGAGGTTGCCCGCCTTCGTCTTAGCACTTCGCAGGAAAAACAACGACGCATCTACGACGCCCGCCACCGCGATATCCACTTCAATCCTGGTGACATGGTCCTTCTTTGGACGCCGTCACGGCGAGTTGGCCTGTGCGAGAAGTTGACTTCTCCGTACTCTGGTCCGTACCGTGTCCTGCGCCAAGTCACCGACGTCACGTACGAAGTCAAACCTCTGGACACTACCATAGCGCGACCCCCTGAAATTGTTCACGTCACTCGACTCAAGCGGTATCACTCGGACCAATCAAGCACCGGGTCGGTGCCTTCGCCGCCGGGGGTGATGCTACGAAGCGCTACCGAAGATGAAGAGGGAGACGTGATGAAAGAGGACGACGTTCCCTGATCCCGCGCGGACTTGGCTCCATCTTGTGTGCCTGGCTTTGTCCTCTGTATATACCTTGTAAATATAACCTTCAACGCCTTTTTCTCCCCGTAACAATATTTAGTATCTTCGAAATTGCTAAACTTACGCTTATAAAAGGTAAAAAAAGAAATTATCGCGATACAATGGTCAAAAAACCGGCCAACGATGGCCGGTATTAGGTGCGGACCGGCAACTGGCCCACTGCCTAAAAAAAAAAGCCGCCAGATCCCACGCATTGTGGGAATCGATGTAATGCGAAGCAGCCAGCAAAGAGCTGCATACATCGTCTTGTCTGTCATTGAGGAAAATGCGTGCCACTCATGTTATTTATGTTCGTTACACAGTAACGTCGCTCAATACCAATTTCGGTGTGGACCAAGCAAGCGAAGCTTTAAAACACGTCGATTTGATCTGCTTCAAATACAACCGCACATTACGTTTTGAGTGTTCAAATTGTACATGACCACCGGGACAAGGCTTGACATTCCTGATGGTGTTGGAGATGGACTCTTGCACTTTCCAGTTACCCAGTAAACTTATCAAAGTGCTAGCACTGTCAATGTCCCTGGAAGCGTTCTCATGGATTTTTGCAAAGTGCTTGCAAAGTTCTTCAAAAGTGCCAAAAGAGATAAGGCATACAGAGCACAAATGTGACCCTACACGCACTCCAGACAGCAAAGAAGTGGGCCCGTTACTTGCACTTTTCTTGTGTATATGCGTGGTGTTCAGACGAGACGGCTTCCGGAGAACTTCTTCCTCAATTGCAATGCTTCCATTAACATTTTTGCAAGAGGAAGCATCAATGTATGCCGACGAAAGTATTCTCACGTAAACTTTACCATTCATGCTCCTGGATAAGCATTCTAGAAGATGTAGTGGAGACGGCTTGATGTCAAAGTCATTCAGCACATAGGGCATAACTTCAGAATGGCTGGATTCCTCTGAGGATCTATCAGTGCCATTGTCACAGAGGTCATCCAATGCTGACGGAGATTCATGCAACGCCTGTCTTGAAGAGGTGGGCTACCAGAGACTCTTGTATGCAAACTGTCGGCCATAAGCTCTGTACACCATGTTGGAGTCTTTGGAGTTGTACATGTACTTCTTTGATCATCTATATGGGAGGCTATGGTGTTGGGTAGTGGTTGCTCCACTTCATTGGCGAGTGCGGTGGAGGTTACATACTCAATCGCAATTTTCAGATTTTTATCATGGTTTTACCTTTCGCATGAAGCCTTGAACGCCTGGCAAGCTTAAGATAACACTGAGCTTCATGAACCCATGATGGTGCAACGAGCTTGCCAACATCAACTATTTTTCCATCCTCAAGTTGCCACACAGAGAATGGCTGCCCTAGATGATGATAACCAGCATGCATGAGCAGACTCCTTGACCTCTTATACGATTTCAAGCAATGTCCACAGAAGAATGGCACAGAGTGTACAGCAGTCATGTGATGAATGTAGGAAAGCGTTGTTTCCCACTGTGTAGAACATGTACCGCAACGATATTTTGCAGTGAGACCTTCTGCAGTTTCTGTTTGACCTACATCACAGCGCTCATCAGCCTCATCATTTTCATAGCACAATACATTGCCAATATCAACAGTGTCGTTACAACCCTCTTCTGCACAACTTGCAGAGGGTGAAATATCTGGAGCACAAAGCACAGCTTCAGTAGTTGCTACAACCTGTTCAGCCTCCTGGTAGATTTGATGGGTTTGAATTATGTGGTCATCAACATCCCACTGATTTTGGCTTTCAAATGAGCAATCATAATAAGGACAAATTATGACCCCACTGTGCCGCTCAACAATGTGTGCAAGAAGATCTAGAGGAGAAACAACAGTGCCACACTTTGAACAGTGAAGCAATGATTGTGGGGGATGACATTCAGCAGGATGGTTCATAAAGTCAAACACGTCATGGAATTCCATGGAACAGTTATCTATGTTGCAAGAAAATTGCTGTCTATTAGGAAAAGATGTATTTTTGAAAGTCTGTGTTGGACGGTCATTGTCAGGCTCTGCTTCATTTTGTGCATGCCTACATGATGAATGCTGACATTCTACACTTTCCAATAATCTCACATCCATTTCAACAGTGTGCTCAATAGTGGGTGCTGGTTCATCATCGGGCTCTGTTTCGCTTTGTCCGTGCCCACATGATGACAAAAGTTGACACTCTCCAGTTTGCACTAATCCTATGTCCATTGCAACAGTGTGCTCAATAGTGGGTGTTGGTTTGTCATCTGGCTCCCTTTCACTTTGTCGATGCCCACATGATGATGCAAGCTGACATGCTACACTCTCAGCATGTCCCACCTTTATTTCAACATTGCACTGAGTAGTAGATGTTATTTCGTCATTCTTAGGCTCCGTTTTGCATTGTGCATGCCCAAATGATGATGAAAGTTGATATTCTCCACTTTCAGCTTCTCCCATATCCATTTCAACAGTATGCTGGTTGTGAATGATGTTGCAACCTGTAGTACTATTTCTTGCACTTCTTTCTCGCAATGTTGCATCACTGATAGCTTCTGATCTCGATTCTGTTGAACATGCTTCAATTTTAAATGATGTGAGCTTCAATGACTGTGGTAAGGGCACAGCTGGATGCTCAGCTTCTACTTTAATATTTTTCACATTTACCTCAACAGTTTCCTGTTTATTTTCATTGCAACATCAGTTTTCTGTCATTTTCTTCAAGGGCACAGACTCTGTGATGCAAAGTTGATCTGAGCTTGTCATCGATCTATCATTGTTTTCCCTGTCAATGTCTGCAGTCGGCCGTGTTGACCAAGCACATGCATCAATTTGCGATGACCCAGGCACGAATGGATGTGGCATAGGCAGCTTCACAGGTCTTGTAGACAGATATTCCTCTACCAACTTTCGCACTTCTTGAATGACAGCAGAGGTGTCTCCATTTCTAAGCAGCAGCCTAAATGGCTTATCAGGGTGCTTTTCCATGATGTGGCGCATGATGTACCAATCATCATCTCTGCCCAAGTCACAGTACAAACAATGCACTTTAAAAAAGCCATGATCACATCTATAGTGCTCCAACAGTACACCTGGGGAGCCAGCTCGAACCAAACACAAATGGCAATCGTACGCTGTAGATCCACAATGCTTCTGCTCAAGGTGTTCGTGGAACATAGCAGTTGTGAGGCACTTTAAATAGTACTCTTTGCAAAGTCCACATATGTACTCCTTCAGTCTAACCAAGCATTTTGTCTCAGAATGGGAAGGCTGCGGCTCAACACTAACATCGTTCTCATGCCATGGTACAGGCTGCACCTCATGTACAAGGTAGGCATGAATAGCTAGATGAGCCTTGCCACATGCAGAGTACGTACAAAGATTACAAATATACATTTGAGATGCTCTGATCAGATGACTCCTCAACTGCTGCCTGCTCCTGTTCTGCGAGGTGCCAGTGCAGTTGTTCCAGAACCTAGAAACAAGTTGGAGAATTGCACAAAAGTTAATGGCATCTGAGGTGCGAAATACAAATGAATATTTGAACTTGAGAACAGGAAAAGAATGCATGTGCTATGTGTATGTTCCTTCAAAAATAACAATCTCAAGCGCAAAAATTTGAGTAAAGGTAGTGGGAATTCAGGCGTCCGCGCCAGTGGCTCGACGCCATCTTTCCTTGGAGAATTCTCGTGTCCCTCTCCTCTCGACCGGACGGGTGGCAACTGGTCATAAATCGCCGTCACTTTGCTGCCACCCCGCCCTCGAAGGTTAAACACGGTGTCTCATTGGCCCAATTTTGGCGGGATTTGGACCTGGCTCGCGCTCGCCTAGAAGCGGCGGGTGCGCGACCAGGTTCGGGGGAGACCACTTGGTGAGTGGGGACCTCGAAGGGTGCGTACGTGTTTTGACCGCTCCGGCCGGCGGCGATCCTTTGTTCTTTGTTCTTCGCCGCAGGCCGGCGGTTACGTCGTTTTGTCGGGGCTCCGGCCTCAGCGGGCGCGCGCCACCCTCCGCGGTCTCGAAGTCCCGAGGCAGCGCCTCGCGATCGTGCACCGTATGTTCCTTTTAAGTGTTGCTATGTCTGTTCTGTTTCCTTCTGCTCTGGGGTGCGAGATCGCGGGAGCGCTGGCCGAGGGGTAGGTCGGCTCTCCAAACCTGGTTCTTTCTTTGTTTGTTCGTTTTGTGGGTGTGCCATTCACGGCCACATTTGGTAACAATTGTATTAGCTAATTGGTGTCCTGTGTAACTATCTTACGTGCGATTGGTTGTAATGAATTATTGTTCTCTTGTATTAAAAATCCCCCGTCGTACAGCGATGGCGTAGTGGTAGAGCATCAGCTTCGCATGCAAGAGGTCCGTGGTTCGAATCCCGGTGCCGGACAATTCCCAACAGGATTAAAAAAAATCCGCATGATGATGGAATTGTGTAAAAAGGCCTGGGGTGCAGCCTCACTGGCGACCACAGCCAGCAATGCACTCCCTCACCAGAGCAGGATTGGCCACCCTGGTGTAGTACTTGGCCACTACCTCCCACATGAATACACCAATTAACCCTCGGCCCTCAGTCCCCAGCGGCTGCGAAGCAACTGACCAAGGCGGCGGCCAGACCTGCGACGCAGCGGAGGGTGCTAAGAATCTCTGGGTCCGGACAGGCCGCCATTGGAATCTGAACTTGGCTACGTATAACGCTAGAACTTTATCTAGTGAGGCGAGTCTAGCTGTACTATTAGAGGGTGTTCAATGGGATGTAATAGGGCTCAGTGAGGTTAGGAGGCCACAAGAGGCATATACAGTGCTGAAGAATTGACACGTCCTATGCTATCGTGGGCTTAGCTGACAGAAGAGAACTAGGAGTGGGATTCCTTATTCATAAGAATATAGCTGGTAATATAGAGGAATACTATAGCATTAATGAGAGGGTGATATGTATCGTAATTAAGTTTAATAAGCGGTACAAGATGAAGGTGGTACAGGCCTACGCGCCTACATCCAGCCATGATGATCAACTAGTTGAACGCTTCTACGAAGACGTAGAATCAGCAATGATTAAGGTAAAGACACAGTATACTGTACTGATGGGCGACTTTAATGCAAAGGTAGGCAAGAAGCAGGCTGGAGATCATGCAGTTGGGGAATATGGCATCGGTTCTAGAAACGCCAGAGGGGAGTTACTAGTAGAGTTTGCAGAACGCAATAATTTACGCATCTTGAATACCTTCTACAGAAAACGGGCTACTCGTAAGTGGACGTTGAGGAGTCCTAATGGCGAAACTAAAATGAAATAGACTTCATAATGTGCGGCCACCCGGGCATTGTACAGGATGTGGAAGTAGTTAACAAGATCCGATGCAGTGACCATAGAATGGTAATATCTAGAATTCAACTAGACGTGAGGAAGGAACGGCTGAAACTGATACGCAAGAAGCCGATTAATGAACTAGCTCTGAGAGGGAAAGTACAGGAATTCAGAGTTTCACTTCAGAATAGGTATGCGGCTTGAACCGAGGAAACTGACCTCAGTGTTGACGCAATAAATGATAATCTGACTAGTATCATTAAGGAGTGTGCAGTGGAAGTCGGGGGTACAGTCGTCAGACGGAACACTGGTAAGCTATCCCAAGAGACGAAAACCTCATTAAGAACGTCAAGCTGTGAAAGCCACAAGTGCAACAGACAAAATAGAGCTGGCGGAGCTTTCGAAGCTAATCAATAGGCGTAAAGTAGCCGACATAAGAAAGTATAAAGTATGGAGAGAATTGAGCATGCTCTAAAGAACGGAAGAAGCCTCAAAGCTATGAAGACAAAACTGTGCATAGGCAAAAATCAGATGTATGCATTAAGGGACAAGGAAGGCAATGTCACAAACAATATGGATAGAATAGTTTGAGGTAGCGGAAGAGTTCTACAGAGATCTGTACAGCAGCCGGACAGTCAGGATGATAATGTAAGAAGCAGTATTAGCGCAGAGGAATCTGACATCCCACCAGTATTGACAGGAGAAGTAAAGAAAGCCCTAAAGGGAATGCAAAGAGGCAAAGCAGCTGGTGAGGATCAGGTAACATCAGACCTGTTGAAAGACGGTGGAGAGATTATGTTAGAAAACTGGCACCCTGTATACGAAGTGTCCTCTCGACGGGGAGGGATACCAGAATCTTGGAAGAATGCCAACATTATCTTGATCCATAAGAAAGGGGACGTCAAGGACCTGAAAAAATTACAGGCCCATAAGCTTACTGTCCGTTGTCTACAAGCTATTTACAAAAGTAATTGCTACAGAATTAATACGACATTAGAGTTCAATCAACCAAGGGACCAGGCAGGATTTCGTTCAGGCTTCTCACAATAGACCACATTCATACTATCAATCAGGTGATAGAGAAATGCGCGGAATACAACCAAACCCTATACATAGCCTTCATAGATTACGAGAAGGCATTTGACTCGGTGGAGACATCAGCAGTCACGCAGGCACTGCGGAATCAGGCCATCGACGAAGCCTACATAAACATAATGGAAGAAATCTACAGCGGCTCCACGGCCACTATAGTCCTCCATAAAGAAAGCGAGAGAATCCCAATAAAGAAGGGCGTACGGCAGGGAGACGCGATCTCTCCAATGTTATTCACCACGTGTTTACAGGAGGTTTTCAGGGCCCTAGATTGGGAAGAATTAGGGATAAGAGTTAATGGAGAGTATCTCAGTAACCTGCGATTCGCTGATGACATTGCATTGATGAGTAACGCGGGAGACGAATTACAGCTCATGATTACTGACCTGGATACGGAAAGTAGAAGAGTAGGGTCTGAAAATTAATATGCATAAAACTAAGTAATGTGGAACAATCTTGGCAGAGAACAGCGCTTTGCGATAGGTGGAGAGACACTGGAAGTTGTAAAGGAGTACGTCTACTTTAGGACAGGTAGTAACCGCGGAGCCGAACCATGAGAGTGAAATAACTAGAAGAATAAGGATGGGATGGGGCTCATTCGGCAAGCATTCCTCAAATCATGAATGGTAATCTACCACTATCCTCAAGAGAAAGGTATATAACAGCTGCATCTTACCGGTACTTACCTACGGAGCAGAAACCTGGAGACTTACAAAGAGGGTTCACCTTAAATTAAGGACGACGCAGCGAGCGATGGAAAGGAAATGATATGTGTATCCTTAAGAGACAGAAGAGAGCAGAGTGGGTCAGCGAAACAAACGGGGGTTAAGGACTTCATAGTTGAAATCAAGAAGAAGAAATGGATATGGGCCGGGCACGTAGCACGTCGGCAGGATAACCGGTGGTCGTTAAGGGTAACTGACTGGATTCCAAGAGATGGTAAACGCGTGAGGGGGAGACAAAAAAATTAGGTGGGTAGATGAGATTAAGAAGTTTGTAGGTATAACGTGGCAGCAGAAAGCACAGGACCGGGTTGATTGGCGGAACATGGGAGAGGCCTTTGCCCTGCAGTGGGCGTAGACAGGCTGATGATGATGATGATGATGAAGCAAGCCAAACGGCCACCAGCGCACCATGAGCGCGGCACGTAAGTCATGCTGTACATGACATGCTTGTCATGATTTTCATGTTAAGTCGTGTTATTATGTTCGTCACACAGTCACGTCGCGCAATACCAATTTCGGGGTAGATCAAGCTAGCGAAACGGCCGCCAGCGCACCATGAGCGTGGCACGTAAGTCATGCTGTGCATGACATGCGTGTCATGATTTTCATATAAGCTAGTGTTATTTATGTTCGTCACACAGTCACGTCACAAGATACCAATTTTGGTGTATATCAAGCTAGCGAAGCGGCCGCCAGCGCACCATGAGCGTGGCACGTAAGTCATGCTGTACATGACATGTGTGTCATGATTTTCACGTTAACCCATGTTATTTATGTTCGTTTACACAGTACGTCGCGCAGTACAAATGTTGGTATATATCAAGCTAGCGAAACGGCCACGAGCGCACCATGAGCGTGGCATGTATATCATGCTGTACATGACATGCGTGTCATGATTTACACGTTAGGACCTGTCAGTTATGTTCGTCAGACACTCTTGTCACGCCGTATCAATTTTGGTATATATCAAGTTAACGAAATGGCCGTTAGGAGCACCAAGACAGTGGCATGTATATCAATGTCGTTCATGACATGCATTCATGATTTTCATGTTATGACTCGTCAATCACGTTCGTCATGCAATCATGCTATGCCATACCAATTTTGGTGTACATTCGATTAAACGAAACGAGCAGGAGAGCACAAAGTCGTAGGCGGCTAGATCGATAGATAGATAGATAGATAGATAGATAGATAGATAGATAGATAGATAGATAGATAGATAGATAGATAGATAGATAGATAGATAGATAGATACGCTCAAAGTCGCAGAAGTTCGCTAAGAAATGCTTCGCATTTAAAACAGGTCTAAAAACCTGGGCTTTCCAAGGTTTGGCTTCCTAGCTTGGCTTTCCTAGCTCTCGCTTCAGGATCCGCTCGCGGTTCGCTTCTCTACAGCGCTGCAGTCGGTTGGCTTCTTCCTGAGGAGTCCTGACTGTAGTCTTCGCCATTGCTAAGCAAACGTCCTGTCACTTGTTTCTACACGGCGAGAAAGAGGAGCGCGGAGGCGAGCCCGCGGGCGCGCAGGTTTTATCGGAGAGCAATGACGTCACAACAACCTCGTCACTCCGCTCCCTCTCACCAGCTAAGCTCCACTCTACTGTCACGTGTATATCCTGCCTCATTCCTCTCTCCATCTAGCATCCGCTCTCCCCAACTCGGCGAAGCTGCGCACGACGCGGTGGAGCAAACAGCGAGTTCAGTCACGGCCGCTGGTTCAGTTTCTTGTCGGCTCCGCTGTAAAAAGAAACTGAACGTCTCGCTGCCTGGTGGACAAGCCTTGGTACTGCACGAAGGAGTCCTTCGGATCGCTGCACGTAATCTGCTGCAGTCTAGGCCGCCCTAAGTCGTGCTTAATACGCACTGCATATTATTACGCATCCCCGCATGACTCTATGCTTACTACTAGGCAAAATGGGGTGGCGTTGAGAAGCAACGCTTTCTTCGCTGCAAATAGCTTAACCGAGAATCCGTGTGTATACGCGGCGCACGCGGCTTGGATACACGCATGCTCGGCCAACCGCAGGCGCACAAGCTTCACCTGCTGGCATTCCCTCATTGGCGGCGCATATAACCGCTATATCACGCACCTACCGCTGTTTACAACATCTAATCGTGTGCGCCTTCATCAGTGCTGCAGATGGAAAATTTTTTATAAGAGAGTTTCACGACGTTTTTCACGTTAACATTCCAGGAATATACATTCTCAGCAGTGAGTTTCCAGTTGCACTAAAGAGGTCCAATAAAAACTGGTTATCAGTTCTTTTAAAGGCGCTGAAGTACCCAAAGTTGACGAACACGATTACCTCGGCGTAATCATAACGCGGAAATTAAACTGTGATCTCAAGATTACTGATGCCACTGCGAAAGCCTTGCGTAGTTTTTGTATTAGTACAGTCAAACCAAAATATGTCAAACTCTGGTAAATCGAATAATTCTTTATATCGAGCTATTTTCAAACACGACAATGCTTTAACATCAATGCATAAGAAAATTCGCGGCTACATCGAAAAAAAAAATGTCTGGAACACTTGATATATCGAACATCGGGCAAAGCAAAACACCCCCATGAAGTTGCCTTTTCCTCACGGAACGGGACGTTCCCGCATGCATCTGGGAGAGGGAGTGGTGTGATTAGGGGAGTGCCGCGCACAGCGAGTAGAAACTACCGCTTGCCGTTGTACGCTTTACCCCATGATTCCTCGTTGTCGCGCCGGTCAGCTTGTCGTGCGGGGTCGCCATTCGCTTCTCCGCTCCTTTTGTCAACGCAATAAGGGATATTCTACAGCATCATCTGTCGACAATCTCTTAAGTTCAATCCGCCATGTTTTGTTGTGCGCGAAAACGAAACCAGTCGCATATCACAGCCTTTCAGGTGTTAGCTACTGCGATGACTGTCCAATGCTTCTTGCGCTGTTCAGGCAAAGAGGAATCCCTGACAATGCCGAGAACAAGTTAACACTATTTTTAATCAAATTTATCAGTTACCTGAACGAAGAAAAAAAAATGTACTGACGCGAACTTATTTCGTGAACAAGATCGGCACTGTGCTTTGGTTCGGAAATGATCGGCGAATGCAAAAGCCCCCTTTAACCTCACTTCTTATTCCTCCATGCAATGTAGTTGCTTGCCTTCAACATAAGCTAGACTTGCAGAACAATATATTACGATATCATTGATCGGCAAAAAAAATTGGAGCTCATTCAGACTCACCCAAGAAATATATTGCTCTGAGGGCTAACTCGCCACGCCACGGTGGTCTGGTGGTTATGGCGCTCGACTGCTGACCCGAAGGTCGCGGGATCGAATCTCGGCCGTGGCGGCTCCATTTTCGATGGAGGCAAGAATACTTGAGGCCCGTCTACATAGAATTAGGTGCATGTTAGAGAACCCCAGGTTGTCGAAATTTCCGGAGCCCTCCACTACGGTACCTCTCATAATCATATCGTGGGTTTGGGACGTTAAACCCCAGATATTATTATTCTTGAGGGCTCACTCGGACTCAGACTCATCATAATTTTCCTCAGCCGGACTACTCGGACTCAGACTCACTAAACGCTTTCTCAACCGGACTCACTTGGACTAGGAACACACCAGCATATTACTCAGCCAGACTCACTCAGACTTACTGCTTCACCGGAGTCTGAGTGAGCCTGAGTGAGTCGGCTCATGAGTCCGTTAGCTTAAAATTAGGTTTTTGTATCATGGTGTCAATGCTCTTTAGTGCCAGTATCTCACATATTCGGTGCTCTACGATACGCCTTTTGATCTTGTACCTTCAAATATGAGTTATCAGGGGTTTCAAGCACTAAGGACATTTTTATGAAATACGCTACTGACACGAGATATTTTTATCAAGAACTTCCGTAAAAGAGTTTGCGAGGGGAGGTCATGACAACCCCCCGCCCCCGCCCCCACTAACGCCTCTGATAAATAAATATTAAGGTGGCGCATGAGCGTTAGTGCATTGAGATATGTGTGAATAGACTTTAGTATAAACGTAAGCCGATATAAGGCTGATATTAATGCTGAATATGAGTAGATAGGACCGTAGGTCGGTAACAAAATGTAGAGCTCAATGAGACTCACTGAAGAAATATATTTGTCGCTTAGGGCTCACTCGGACTCAGACTCACCAGTGTTTTCCTCAACCGGACTCACTCAGACTCGCTATAATTTTCCTCAGCCGGACTCACTCGGACTCAAATTCACCAAAATATCACTCAACCAGACTCACTCAGAGTCAGACTCAGAACCTGATCTGAGTCTGAGTGAGTGTGAGCGAGTCGACACATGAGTGAGTTTGCCGACCTATGTACGATATAAGCATTTTAGAAGAGACGGCCGACGCCGCGCATGCGCGAGCGAGCATGATTGATCAACATTAGCTTGTCGGTGTTGCAGATTGAGGAAAGCAATGATTTACGTATATAAACGTGTGTAGGCAGTGCCACAGACGCTGCTGCGCGCGTCCGCTGTAAATCAGGGCCGCCACACGAGACTCGATCGGCGAAAAGATTCCAACAGGCATCTCTTTGCAAGCTTCGCAGGGCAGTGTGCGCCAAAGTACAAATCCGCATGCTGCGTCTGCCCTTCGCTTTACAACCCCTTATCCCTCTCATGACGGCCAACGCAAGCGGAACACGGACGAGAAAAAGAAGTGACGACACAGGCGCTGTCTAACAACTGAATGTTTATGAGTAACAACACCAAATGTATATATGGGTAAGAAAAATTGACAACAAAACCGCGCTCCCCCTTCCCCCTTCCATAAAGATAACCAAAGACCACAGCAATAATATCATGCGTATAAGATGAGAACCCCACACTTTCCAGGAAAGCCACTTCCTTATCAATCAGAGCAATAGACGTGCAGCTTACGCGCGTGTCTATCTTTTTTTATCATTCCGAACGCCTCCGCGATTTCCCAAGTAAGCTGGCTCTCGTACCTAGCCACCACGACTGTCTTACTCGGCTCAGGTTCGGAGCCGTACTGTCGGCTATGGAGGGCGAGGTGTGAAGACGGCGCGCCCTACAAAGAGCGAGCATGCTCTCTCAAACGGATGTTGAGACACTTCCCCGTCTGTCCTATGTAGGAACTACCACGTGACAAGGGTATGGTGTGCGCAACGCCGCAGGAGCAGTCAGCGTACCCTGTAGGGTGCTTTATGGAACACTCACCGTGAAAAGAAGCCACCCCTCTTTTTTGCACCCTTCTGTCAATGGAGGCGCACACATTCTCCAGCCGGCATTGACGTCGTAATGACCGGCCACCTTCTTCAGGCGGTGGGAACCAGAGTGAAAATGGGGAATGACAGCAATCTTGCTACGCCTTTCTGGATGCAAAGCGGCTGCACCCACACCATTTCTTTGCTCCTGCTTGAAGCGGTGCAACAATCGCTGCGAAATAGACCCAAGCGCAGGAAACCAGCCGCTTCTAATCTCTCCACCTGACGCACGAAGCTTTCGCGCATAGCATGCGCACATGACTTCTTAACAGCTGAAGAAAGACACGCCATGGCCAGCGCATTCTTGACAATTTTTGAATGAGCGGAACTATAACTTAGAAGTTGTCTTAAAGAACGGGGTTGTACGGCCAGCAAACGTGTGTCGGCTTGGAATCGAATGGATAGATCCAGGAATTGCAAGACGCCGTTCCTTGGAACTTCTGAGGTAAAGGTTAGACCCAAGCACCTTTGTATGAATAATTTCAGGCCATCAACCATTGAAGGCGTAAAATTTTCCCGATCTTTATCTCTTTCGTCAGTATGATGAGGAACGTATGTACCAATAACGTTTGAGGGCTGGTGATTGCAGTGTATTGGTTAAATGAATATAACCACTTGAGGAGTTGCATCCTTAGAGCATTAAACAGACATTAAATATGGAGTGAGCTGCTCTGCTATTATCGTTTTTTTTGTTAGAATTCTGTTAAATTTGCGCATAATGTACAGTCCACCTGCCTGGGCCTCGCAAGAGGCGGCAAGTATTGAAAATAAATATGTAAAAAAAAATCACAGCATATCCACGGGGTGAATGATGATGAGTGGGGCGAAGCTACGGAGGGAATCATCTGTAAACCGTGAAACTCTTCCGTGAAATGCGCCCAGTACATAATATAAAGAGTGTGAAACATCGTGTATATATTAAACATCAAACTTTTATTGTACTGTTGGTTTACGTGGTCCCTTCATTATCACTTGTGATCGGTGAAATGCAAGGAAGAAGTCCGCTCCCGAGCGAAAGAGCGCCAAGAGCGACCGCATTCCCCGCTCGCCCTGTGCGAATTAAAGGCAAGGCTAGAGGGAAGACAGGACGCGCGTTCCACGACGCGAGGTCGATAGCATGCCCAACGAAAGCCAACGGAACGCGATCGTGCAAGTGCTCCGGCTTCGCATCGCCTCATGGTTCCATTTAGCGTACCAAAACCAAACATATTGCTCAAGGTGTGCCTTGCGTTTTTCGTAGAAATAATTTCTTTATCACGTACATTAAGACGAAAAGTTGAAAGCTCACTAGAGTGTATCGCCCGCAAAGTATGTCTTTTAGTGTGATTTAACTCTCGTACGGCAGGGTCCTCGCGCCGTTGCCGGTCCACCTCGCCCGTTGACGATCGGGCGAGGTGGCTACATGCAACTACTACTACTACACTTTAAGAAAAACATCTGGCGTTCTTTCGTTCTGCTTTTACAAAACATCTGGCGTCTTTCGTTGGTTTATTTCATCAATCAACGGCGTTTTGAACAAAATTTTTATTGTTTAATCACGCACAGGAGAAATCTCACCAGGCACTACCTTGGAGGTAAACAATGGCTGCTAATGGCAATGAGAGACAGAAGAAGTCGGCTTTTAGCTAACACTTACACTTCTACTTCTACTAACGTTTCCTACTGGAACATGCCAATGGCTGCTAATGGGGAATGAGAGACAGAAGAATTCGGCTTTTAGTTAACGCGCACGCTGCGAATTTTTTATTGTTCAACAACGCACAGGAGAAATCTCCCACCGGCACCACCTTGGAGGTCAAAGCGTAAGACTTGTTACTCACTACTACGACCACGACGACTACGAGGGACGAACGGGTGCCGCCTTAAGGAGCTTCGCCCCTAAAATAAAAGTAGCGTTTATAAGGGGCCCTGCAACATTTTTTCTACTGCCTTCTATTCGCCTGGTGTGCGACCGATGGCGGCGCTGCGAACGGCGCCTGTATGACGTCAGAGCGGGGATTCGCGCGCTTTCGTCTGCTACGTAGGCCCAGCGCCGTGTTGCAACCACCATTGTGCTAAATCTCAACAAAATAGCAGTTCAGTTGGTTATCTTGCGTGCGGTGGCTACTGACGCTGTTCGAACAACCGTGGGTCTGCTTTTAACGTTCGTTTAGAACTACGGCTCTTTGTTTTTTAGAACTGCGGCCGCTTGTCTCCGCAGCGAGTGCTGCGCAATGGTGAAGTACTGCTCTGTGCCTCAGTGTACTTCGTCCGCTCGTGAAAGAGGCGTTAGCTTTCACAACTACCCTAAGGACCCGAAGCTGAAGAAGGAGTGGATCGTCAAGCTCAGAATGGGAAAGCGCCCAACGCCTTCATCGATCGTGTGCAGCAAGCACTTCGCGGACAGCGACTTCTGCTACCCACCGTACGCGCCACTCTTCGGTAAGCTTGTGACCGTGTTTAAGCGCCTCGCCAATACTTAAGCCGTTTATTGCACGCAGGCTATAAGCATAGGCGACTTACACCAGGTGCGGTGCCGTCCCACAACCTGCCGCGAAGACCCCTAGACAAGGAGCCGACGACGTGGCCTCCGAATCGCCTCGTAGGTAAGCGCGCCTCGTGAGCTCAGCTGAGCGGCGCAGGATATATGAGACTATGGCTGCGTCTGGATGGTGTACATACGTATTTCACCTAATAAGCCAAGCGCGCGCCTAGCGGACTGCTTATCATAAATTCATAGCGAAACCTGTTGCCGCTGTTCAGTGCACATTCTCTAAAATTTTCACCTGAGGCAGTGCAGACACTTTTTAAAAGCGGAGCTCTTTAAGCTTTTCGTTAGGCTGCGTGGCGTGAAATTCGACCCAGCTTGCCTTTGCCACGTTGATCTCTGTGGCCACTGTGAGTGGTATAATCAGCGATTAACTATTTGTTATTTTCTAATACCCATGCGACGGCCCAGGGGCGTAGCCAGAAATTTTTTTTTTTTTTTTTTTGGGGGGGGGGGTTCAACCATACTTTATGTATGTTCGTGCGTGCGTTTGTATGTGCGCGTGTATATATACGCAAGCAAAACTGAAAAATTTCGGAGGGGTTTGAACCCCCCAACTCCCCCCCCCCCCCCTTGGCTACGCCCCTGCGATGGCCTTGTGTGGTATTAATATGAACTACGACGTAATATTGTTCTCACTGAATTAACATTATGGGACAAACTGCGACCATGGGCATCGGCAGGGGGGTGTGCAACAAGGCGGCACTTGCGCCCCAAGTCACACCAGAACAGCACCTGCCCCTCAAGCCCCACCAGCAAGCGCTCACCCTCCCCCTCCCGCCCATTTACTGCGATACAACACAGGCTTGCGCCCCCAAGACAAAACCCTGCCGACACCCATGACTGCAATCCGAGCACGAATATCTCAAATTTGGTAATTTGGTGCTACGATGCATTTCTAGTAAATGCCTTGAACGATTGACTGCCGGAGCAGTGTAATTTAAACAGCTGCCCTACAGTAATAAGGTCGAAGTCTGGGTCAGTTGGTACATGACGCTGAGGCAAAAACCAGTCAAAAAGACGCCGGACAAGTGTGTCACTTCTTCCCCTTGTCCGGCGTCTTTTTGACTGGTTTTTGCCTCAGCACCCTACAGTAATTGCCTCATGTGTTGCTCGCGAATGCCAGATTGGCAGAATTAATCGACGATTATCACGTGTACACATTTGCTCGTGTTCTGTGCCAAAAATATATTCATTTGTAACGCTCTGTGCTCATAAAAAGTAAATGATCGTTACTGAAGATGTCAAATCTTTTTCAGTCGTGTCAGCCAATAACAGTGAAGCAATGTCTACGAGCATGCTAGAAGAGAGTGAACCATGCAGTAAGTATGTACTCTAATTTTTTATCCCTGACGTGGCGATACGCAGATTAGGTTACTACGAGCTGTAGTAGAACCCATCGAGCAGAATGTTCTCATTGCACTTGATATTACTTGCCAGAGAGGCTATAGATTTCAAAACAGGAGAAAGTGCCTCAGATCAGGCTGGCCGACGTTTCGATAGGGGACCTATCTTTGTCAAAGGCGCCTTGTCATCCCTGGCGTGTTAGTTTTATGGGGTTAGTGATGACGTCATGTCCAGCGGCGGCGTGTCTGTTGCTGTTGGTAATTGATGCCTGGAAAGAGAGAAACTCGAAAGCAGAGGAGTAAAGCCCTTGCCACATTTCAAGAGAGTTTGCAAACACGTTCGGGTCTGCCATGTCAGAGTTCAAGGTAGCTGCAAAGAAAGAAAAAAAAAGAAAGAAAAAAAAGGGGGGGGGCGGGTACAACCAAGCGAGAGGACGAGTGCAGCCATCACAAAGAGCTGCAGAAGGTGGTGAGGAAGGGAACTACAGGCGGGGAGAAAAAAAAAAAAAAGGAGAAACCGGGCGGTTTACGTTTAAATGTCCGCCAAGGAGCTGCAGAAGGTGGTGGGGAAGGCAGCTACAGACGACAAAAAGGTACTCGGGCGGCGTACGTTTAAAATGCCGCCTGCCTACTTTAAGTGATATTGAAAGGGTTGCCTGAAAAGCAAGCTCCTGCTTAATGGGTGAAGTAATTGGCTGGCATATGCATCCAGTGTCGTCGGCGGCTTCCAAAAATTGGGCGCCCGTCAACTAAGAGGGAAAAAAAAGAAAAAGTTGAAAGGAACGAGGGGCGGCCGGGGGGGAACAATCGGAATAAGACTCGTAGAACTTCCTGAGAAAGCGAGGGCTGTGACAATGCTGGCCAGAAGCGGCCTTTGGAGCGCGGAAAGGGGGAAGGAAACCGTGGCTCGGATTCACTAGAAATGAAAATATCTTAAGAGAATAATATCTACACGTATGTGCACATTTTTACATGCAAGGTTAAGAGATATTAAAAAAGAATATTGATAGTGTATTATGGGAGCTGGTCGGGATTTTATTTTGCGAATAGGTTAAGGTTTTTGAAAGCTGAGCGTACTTCATGTCTCTAATATTCTAGGAATCATGCTATGGCTTTTAACGATTCCAAATTACCACGAGCTAGATTTATTCCTGATGGGTGTAGGGATTGAAATTTGTGTATCAAATACGATTCCATGTATTTCCTCTCACGTGGTGACCGGAAGTTTGTTTGTAGAATGTAAAGTTTGGCTTGATCGAAATTGTGGTCTTGTTGATTGAAGTGGCTGGCTACTGCTTTTGGTAAGTTGTGCTTTGTGTCTGCGCGGTGGCCGTTCAGTCTTACATGAATTGGTTGTCCAGTTTCGCCTATGTACTGTTTTTACAGGTGGCACACTCAATGCAGTAGATCAGGTTGTTTGAGGTGCACGTGAAGTTCGATGTTACCTTGTGAAGGTAATCGGATGCTGTGCTTTTTACGTTGGTGGCTGGCTGTATATGTTTGCACGTAGAACATCTTGGACGCCCACAGGGTCCAGACGTTGGTGTAGTTTTTGTTGCGAGTTTGCATGTACGAGCATATCTTTAAAATTGGCGTTGCGTCTGTAGGCAACCTTAGGCGGTTCGGGGAAGATTTTTTTAAGTTTCTGGTTGGTTGTTAGAATCGGATAGTATTTTGCGAGGATGTTGTTTATGTTCGGAAGTGCGTTGGAAAATTTTGTAGTGAGAAGAGGCGTTGTTGTTGTTGTGGTTTTAGGGCGTGGTTTGAGTGTCTCAGTGCGATCTAGTTTTAGTGCGTCCGTGTAAGCCTTATGAAGGAACGCGTTTGGATGGCTTCTGTTTGCTAGTGTTTCTTTTAGGGTAGTAAGTCTGTGTAGTAAGTCTGGGTAGTAGTAAGACTTACTACCCTAAAAGAAACACTAGCAAACAGAAGCCATCCAAACGCGTTCCTTCATAAGGCTTACACGGACGCACTAAAACTAGATCGCACTGAGACACTCAAACCACGCCCTAAAACCACAACAACAACAACGCCTCTTCTCACTACAAAATTTTCCAACGCACTTCCGAACATAAACAACATCCTCGCAAAATACTATCCGATTCTAACAACCAACCAGAAACTTAAAAAAATCTTCCCCGAACCGCCTAAGGTTGCCTACAGACGCAACGCCAATTTTAAAGATATGCTCGTACATGCAAAACTCGCAACAAAAACTACACCAACGTCTGGACCCTGTGGGCGTCCAAGATGTTCTACGTGCAAACATATACAGCCAGCCACCAACGTAAAAAGCACAGCATCCGATTACCTTCACAAGGTAACATCGAACTTCACGTGCACCTCAAACAACCTGATCTACTGCATTGAGTGTGCCACCTGTAAAAAACAGTACATAGGCGAAACTGGACAACCAATTCATGTAAGACTGAACGGCCACCGCGCAGACACAAAGCACAACTTACCAAAAGCAGTAGCCAGCCACTTCAATCAACAAGACCACAATTTCGATCAAGCCAAACTTTACATTCTACAAACAAACTTCCGGTCACCACGTGAGAGGAAATACATGGAATCGTATTTGATACACAAATTTCAATCCCTACACCCATCAGGAATAAATCTAGCTCGTGGTAATTTGGAATCGTTAAAAGCCATAGCATGATTCCTAGAATATTAAGAGACATGAAGTACGCTCAGCTTTCAAAAACCTTAACCTATTCGCAAAATAAAATCCCGACCAGCTCCCATAATACACTATCAATATTCTTTTTTAATATCTCTTAACCTTGCATGTAAAAATGTGCACATACGTGTAGATATTATTCTCTTAAGATATTTTCATTTTCTAGTGAATCCGAGCCACGGTTTCCTTCCCCCTTTCCGCGCTCCAAAGGCCGCTTCTGGCCAGCATTGTCACAGCCCTCGCTTTCTCAGGAAGTTCTACGAGTCTTATTCCGATTGTTCCCCCCCGGCCGCCCCTCGTTCCTTTCAACTTTTTCTTTTTTTTCCCTCTTAGTTGACGGGCGCCCAATTTTTGGAAGCCGCCGACGACACTGGATGCATATGCCAGCCAATTACTTCACCCATTAAGCAGGAGCTTGCTTTTCAGGCAACCCTTTCAATATCACTTAAAGTAGGCAGGCGACATTTTAAACGTACGCCGCCCGAGTACCTTTTTGTCGTCTGTAGCTGCCTTCCCCACCACCTTCTGCAGCTCCTTGGCGGACATTTAAACGTAAACCGCCCGGTTTCTCCTTTTTTTTTTTTCTCCCCGCCTGTAGTTCCCTTCCTCACCACCTTCTGCAGCTCTTTGTGATGGCTGCACTCGTCCTCTCGCTTGGTTGTACCCGCCCCCCCCCCCCCTTTTTTTTCTCTCTTTTTTTTTCTTTCTTTGCAGCTACCTTGAACTCTGACATGGCAGACCCGAACGTGTTTGCAAACTCTCTTGAAATGTGGCAAGGGCTTTACTCCTCTGCTTTCGAGTTTCTCTCTTTCCAGGCATCAATTACCAACAGCAACAGACACGCCGCCGCTGGACATGACGTCATCACTAACCCCATAAAACTAACACGCCAGGGATGACAAGGCGCCTTTGACAAAGATAGGTCCCCTATCGAAACGTCGGCCAGCCTGATCTGAGGCACTTTCTCCTGTTTTGAAATCTATAACGTGTATCCATCCGTCGGCTCCCTTCTTGATCTTGCCAGAGAGGCATTACTCAGAGAAGTATTCTGGAATGCCACAGTCAATAAAAAAGGCTACAAAGATAACTTTTTTATCCATTTGTTTGTTTTGAGAGGCGACCTATTTGTCCCAAACTCCCCTGCCGCTGTTGTTGCGACAGTATAGCGTTTAGTTTTTAGGTTGCTCCTGATTTGGCTGCAAGTAGAAAGGCATTCTCGGTGTATGCAGCCACGTAGCGTGACAACTGTGCTTGCTTGCTCTTAAGTCTCACATTATTTTCCTACCAGCTTCTACAAGTGAAAATGAACCAAGCATGCCACTTGAAGTTCTTGGCACAATACAGCCTGATGAAGCTGTTGAAGCTTGTAAGTTTCATACTTCCAAATATGTTCTGTGTCTTCATATACTTTTATTGTATGACAAAGCGCCATTTGTGCCTTATTTCCGTTTCTTCAAAGGTGTTTCCATGGAGCTGCAGCACTTGAATGACGCAGGTGTCCAGGTGAACACACTGGATCTCTGTGTCACTGGCAGGAGACAGCTAATCACGATTAGCAAAGTAGAAAATAAGAAGGCCCTCGCAGTGATGAGCGGAATTAGTTGCTTCGAGTTATTTTACAACACCAGTGAAATATTTACTGAAGCACGCCTCTCAGGAGCAGCTAGAAACTTCTGTATTTCTAATGAGGACGCTGTTCTCCTGTGTTTCATGAAGCTATACCATGACACATCATTTAGCTTGCTGGCAGTACTTTTTGGAATTCACAGAACGACAGCGGCAAATATATTTAAGGAAGCTATCATTATCTTGGCCGGTGTGCTCAAACATGCAATATTTCTGCCAAGCAAAGAAGCTGTCACAGAATGTATGACCGTGTATTTCAAAGAGTACCCGGACACAAGGATGGTGCTTGATTGCACTGAAATACCATGTGAAAGGCCGAAGGACCTGAAGTCCAGAATTCTAACGTATAGCCATTACAAGCGCACGTACACGGCAAAAGTGCTGGTAAGCGGGACCCCTGGTGGTCTTATCAGTTATGTCAGTGCAGCATATGGTGGCAAAGCTTCGGACTCTTTTATAACTAAAGATACAGGACTACTTGAAACTTGTATTCCAGCTGTTGATGCAGTTATGGTAGACAAGGGATTTCTAATTCAAGAACTCTGCAAAGAGAAAATATCAAAATGAGCAGGCCGCCATTTCTGAAACAGCCTCAGCTGACTACAGAAGAAGCAGTCACGAACAAGGCAGCTGCAAGGGCCAGGGTCCATGTAGAGCGGGCAATCCAGCGCATGAAGCTCTTCAAAATTCTCCAAAAGCGCCTGGATCTGGACTTGTTGCCGTATATTGATGCCATCATCACAGTTATTGTGGGCACAACTAATCTGTCAAAACCTATATTCAGTGAGAAACGGTTCCTCCAAAATGATGCAAACGCTCTGTAATGATCTGTTGTACACCCAGTGGTCATTGTTAAACTCCTTCCCCCTGCTGTTTCATTACTGAGGTCAGCTATTTACTGGGTAAATCACGGAACCAACACACACGTTTTTATTTTTAGAGAGACTACTACCTCAAGTTCATTGCACAAACATCCCAAGAAATAGGTGACTGCATCTAGTAGTATGCCATACTTGGCAGTAATGACATTAGAGTAATTAATTTACTTTTCGTAGTAATGAGTAATGCAATGAATTACCTTTTTGGGCTGGCGGTTTAGTCGGGTAATGAATTACTTCAAGCAAGTTATTTCAAGAAAATTACTCATAACTTTCCGAATTACTTTTTACTAAAATATGGCATGTCCATTGCTCTTATTGCATGAAAAATTGACCAGAAAAGGAAAGAAATTATAACAAAGGAAAGTTACTCTCAGTGCCAAACGTGAGAATGGGGCAGGCTCACCGAAAAGCCACGTAGCTTGTTAATAATAACAGTTGTTGGGGTTTTACGTCCCGAAACCACGATATAATTATGAGGGACGTCGTAGTGGAAAGCTCTGGAAATTTCGACTACTGGGGGTTCTTTAACGTGCACCTATATCTAAGTACGCGGGCCTCTAGCATTTCGCTGCCATTGAAATGCGGCTGACATGGCAAGGTTCATTTCCACGACCTACGGGTCAGTAGTCACGCACCGTAGCCACTAGACCACCATGGCAGGTAAAGCATGCAACTTTGCAGGCTCTGAATGATGTGTCATGGTAGAATGCTAAAAGTAGTAGTAATGTAATGTCATTACTTTCAGCCAGCTGTAATTTGCAACGTAATTGAAATTTTGCAACGTAAGAATAATTTTGCCATCTTTGTAATATGGCTTGTAGTAGTGAGTCATCAGTCATGGCATCACCTTGACCTAGAAGCCAGCAATATTAGCTGCTGAGATTGAATTCACAGGCAAGCAGGAGAACAGCAAACAGCAGTCACTACATACACGCATATATGGAAAGTCAAAATTAAATTCTGGGCTTTTAACACGACAGCGTTAAGGAGCTTGTTTTATGTGCTAAAATCACGAGCAGCATGTCAGGCACACTGTGGTGGGAGATTATGGAATAGCTTGGCCACTGGACTTCTTTAACATGCTCCGAAGCAATGAAACACAAGTGCTTGTGCATTCCGCCCCCATCGGTAGATGCCTGCTACTGCTAGCATGAATGCATGAGCTAAGTAGCAACATCAAAACCACTAAGCACTAGCAAGTCAGTGATAACAAGGCAAAATCTGTGTGAAAGTGGAAGCAAAGACTGCATGTACATAGGCAACGACACATTCTGATGTTAACTCTAATGTGAAAGCAGTGGTTGACGAAAGTGCAGAAAAGGTACATTCTCTGCAGACCAAAAGTTGGAAAAGAACTACATGTAAGCTGTTCAATGGTGTGCTACTTTGTGTGAAAGTGCTTAGAAAGTCACTGCAAAGTTCCCTGGGCAAAGCAGGCCCTCAGTATACCTGTATTTGTGAAGCGAGAAGTTGTGAATAAATTGCTGTTGTACAAACTAGTGAGCACATGAAATTTCACTACGGTTGCCTTTATTGCAATGACCACTCATACAACATATAAAAATGCTACACTGCATTTTTCAATACATGAAAGCTTAACAATCTTGTCACAAAATTCTGGCTAAGGGATCTATGCTAGGAGCAGTTGGCTGTGCATTACATCTTATCCCATGTGGGGTCAAGCACCCATGTCTGATCGCGTTAAACATGGGACAAAACATAAATGGGCTTCTTCACTAGTTTGCATGATCATTTGCATGAACTTTCTTTAACTGAGCACTGAATAAGCAGAACACATTTATTGCTACAATGCCTGCGTCAAGCACGGTTGCATGCATTTATGTGGACATTTTATATAGCTTGCATCACATCACTTAACAAAAAGAAAGCAACGCATTCAAGTTTTAAACACACAACATAAACTGCCTTCACACTGTGATATGCTAAAAATAAATAAAAATGCTGCATTATTTTTGTACTCAAATGACAGGTTTCTGCAAACATGTATTGCACAATGAAGAGCATGCATGCTACACTGCATGTTTCAATACATGAAAGGTTAACAATCTTGTCACAAAATTCTGGCTTAGGGATCAATGCCAGGAGCAGTTGGCTGTTCATTACATCTTATCCCATGTGGGGTCAAGCACCCATGTCTGATCGTGTTAAACATGGGACAAAACATAAATGGGCTTCTTGACTAGTTTGCATGATCATTTGCATGAACTTTAACTGAACACTGAATAAGCAGAACACATTTATTGCTACAATGTCTGCATCAAGCATGGTTGCACGCGTTTATTTGATGCCCTTTTGTGGACATTTTGTACACATTCAAGTTTCAAACACACAGCACAGACCGCCTTCACACTGTGATATGCTAAAAATAAATAAAAATGGTGCATTATTTTTGTACTCAAATGACAGGTTTCTGCAAACATGTGTTGCACAATCAAGAGCATGCATGATACTAGAAGCAAATTACAGTTCCAGCATGAATTCCTACAATGAAAGATGTACCAAGCAACATTAAGAGAAGACACTGGCTATTAGCTTTCCCCTGAGCCTTAATATAACACACATGCAAACAGCAAAGGCACTTGTGGCTGTGATCTCATGTCACTGGTGTTTCCTTTAATGAATTGCGCTCTATCAACTGGTCTGCTGAACATAAGAAAAGTACAAGTTGTAGCAAAGCCAAGTTATGGTAGTAACATTACATGTATACCTCGGGCTATTTATAACCAGCGACATCCACACTTGAAAAAGTAAGTCGTCGTATTAATACACAGTGGCAGTAAAGGGCAGTACTCTTAGCTAATTAAGTGGTACCTTGTTCTACTTCCTCGTGTTCTGATTGCGCTAAAGTTTGTCGTCAATAGGCTTCCCAAGCAACGCTTAGCGGCGCTGCTGCTCTTGACAGGCAGCGCCATCTCTGGCAGAAAAACAGAAACTGGGGTGTTCGCAGCGCGCGTTTTCCCTTCTTTCCACCGGGTTGCTGCTCGCTTCTGTGCACGTGCAGAGCTCTCGCGGTGCACTTTCGGCGCCTCGCAATGTACCGCTTGCAGTGCAGCTTCAAAAGGATTTTCAAACTTGACTGGCACTTCCGAAAAGTGAACTTGATTGATAAAATGAGAAAGGCTCGTCAATCACGGTAACGGTGAAGAGCAGGCGATCGACGGCAACCACGCCCGACTCAAAGCGAAATGCATTTCCCAAGTCGCGATTACACCGTGTAGGACGTATACCTCGAGGTAAGTCTCATTATGTCATGTTAAAGATGAATTATGGTCCACATGCACTCCGAAATGAAGCCGTACACGCTATCGATGTTCTGCGGCGTGTACTACGAATCATATGATTGTTGTTTTGATATGGCATGCTTACAGTAGCAGCCGTGTACTTTCGTGAACAAACGTTTGCGGCGTGCGAAAAAAAAAGATTATACGGCCATGGCACTGCTTCCTGAGAAGGTTAGAGTCAAGTCCTGCGTGCCGCTGGAGAATCACCCGCCGATTAAGACGCGAGGCAGCTAGCTGAGCTTCAACGAAGCAAGATGAACTGCTCACCTCGTTTTTTCGGCTCTCGCGTCATGCTTGCAGTCTCTTTTTATGATATCGACTTGACCGGCGTATAAAACCTGTTGCGTGAACGCGGCTAGAAAATCGCACAAAGTCAGAAGGTGGTTACTTCAAGGTTGCAATTGCAAAGCATGTATTAAGTGCCCGTTATATTTAGCGGCTGAAATATATATCACCCCAATAAAGTGACAAAAACAAAACAAACCTGCAGAACGATGTCAAAGCTTGCTGAAAATGCACAGACGTCCGTTCCGGCGTGATAAAGCAGCCTTCCCGACGCGTGAAATGCAGGCGCCGAACTTCTGACAATGTGCGGAGTTCAGTTGAATTCAACCAACTGCGCAACGCTAACGGTATAACGCGAATGTGAACGTTCAACAACGACGGGTAGGTCTCACGAGCACGGGGAATCAAAACACAAAGTTGCTTCACCTACAACCGTAACTGGACTTTAACAATGCGAGAAGACAGCGAGTAATCATTACTGTAGTCGCTGCGTGCATGCGCCCCGTTACTTACCGATTCAGGTAGTCGGAACGAACGAAAGCGATGAACTCAGACAGCCAAAATAGAAGGCGAGACAGCGCTGTCAGCTATCCACGCTTGCCGCCTTTATTTATCGTGCGACACGCCCGGGAACCGATACAGTTTAACACGTGAATCGTGTGCCTTGTCTGCACTGTTGTGGCTGGCCACTAAACCGCAATACTTCGGACCACGCTTGCGCTTCCGCGGGGTCGCTTCTGCCATCGTGGAAGTGCACAGCTTCGCACAGCAAGCCTCTCGGTTCTAGAGTAACTGCAGGAAGGAGTGTTGCCGCATAAGATCTTTTCCAGCAAAGTTAGTGTAGTTCACTGCAGGAAGGAGTGTTATTCGAGGGAGGCGAATTCGTTCAGGCCAACTATGCAGCTACGTAGAACGGCGCTCTTTGACATTAATTTTTCCCACACGGCAAACGAGATTCCCAGAGTAGCTCATCAGTAACGTTCGATTGATGGTGAGCTACTCTCTTCTGGCGGCATCTGTATGCAGTGGCGTAGTCGGGAGGTGGCACACCGGGCCCGTGCCACCCCCCCCCCCCGAAAAAAATGTCTGCTTACGCCCCTGTCTGTATGACGCGTTTAAAAAAGCGACGAAGTACTTCTGGGGATCGTGGTACTGCTAAATGTCCGGCCACGCTCTGCACTGAACGCGCGTGCACCCAAAGCGCTTGGAAGGGATATGGCGGCGAGAGGTCACGTGATGCGAGTAATCCAATCGCGTCGGCGGCGGCGCGCGGAAAACAGATGCGATACTCTGAAATTTTTCCAGTGACTCTACTCGGTTCAACGTACACAGCTGACGGCCTCCCAGTTACCCGCACCGAGAGAAGAACGCGTGCGCACGTGCGCTACCGCTACCGTGAAAGGGGCTGAGTCGGCCGCGCGAAGGTTCAGAGCTTTCCGACAGAGCCGCAGCGCGGCTGGCGCGGCGCTGTCATCGCGCCGCAAACGTGAGCTTGGGTTCCCTATACATGCTAACCGTCTCATCAGTGCACGCTCATCAATACTGTTTTGTGATTTGCAAATGCAGATACATCTCTGCCAGCAGCACCAGGAGTTTACATGAAAAGGCTTTTGCAAAATGACATCAAATTTCAGTGCCAGCTCTGCTTGCAGCCATTTAAACGTTATGTTGTACACTACTGCATGCATTGCGAATTTCTAGGCTATGCACCTAAGCCAAGAAAGTTTTGTTGTGGTGCCTCATCTCATGAACATTTGTCTATAACTGTAAGTAAAAAAAAAAACTTCAGAACTAAAAGCTTGTGCACTTTCTACTGCTTATCACAGCTTATGCCTCTCCGTCATACAACATTCTTACTGTACCAAATGAAGAATATGTGGCAAAAGATATTGCCTAAAAAAAGTACACCTTTCAATTACATCCTCAAAAAAAGGTTGCGAGAAAGGCACATTCAGAGTTATGTTCTCTGTCTCATTGACATAAACAAACATGTCGGTCGCACTAAAGCTCGTAGCTCCCATCTGCACCTGTGCTTGACAGAAGTAGCGGCTTGTGTGCTTTATGTGCCTGGTGCCACCTTCACAACGTGTTTCTGACTTAATTTCTCTATGCTCCTGGGGCATTTCGCCTCCAGAAGTCTTGGTGGGCAGCAAGCACACGTCACAACACCATCAGGGCTTGCACCAATGGCTTGTCCTGGAGCACAAATAGGCCACATTCTTGAATACAAAGATTATTGTGGTGGTGATTTTCTCCCAAATAGCAGGTCTTAGCAGTTGGCTCAAGAGTGATGCCTCTCTGCATGTCTCCCGTCTTTACACATT
Organism: Rhipicephalus sanguineus; assembly: GCF_013339695.2. NCBI lineage: Eukaryota > Metazoa > Arthropoda > Arachnida > Ixodida > Ixodidae > Rhipicephalus > Rhipicephalus sanguineus. The sequence continues at coordinate 148,335,903 of NC_051185.1, forward strand.
TTTCTCGCATTAACTGTTTCAACAGAGGGCGCACATCGTGAGGCCCCATTTTTGTCCGAATGGTATGCACTCTTGTGAAAACATTGTGGGCCACCGATGCAGTTATCATACCAATGCGGTGCTCCAGCCAGAAATTGTTGGTGCTCTGCCCTCTCGTAGCACGTTCTATTTTCTCAATGTCATCAGAACCGCGCAGTTGACAGAGGCTGCAGAAAACATCATCTACCGACACCTCTGTAGCCCCGTTTGCAAGCTCCCTGATAGCCGTCTTCAATGTCCTTGGCTCAGTCGTGTCATGTCCTTGTTTTTCTTCTTGCAGGACTGTTCTAGCTGTAAAATCAAAATAAATATCATGTTCATCAAAGTTTGTTTTGTACAAGAGCTGTCAGTTTCTCCAAATTTTATCAACAATGTGATAATGAAATGCTGAATGCTAACCGTCTGCTAACCGTCTAACCGATAAGCAGATAGCTGCTTATCATTGTATTGCTCAAATGACATTGTTAGATGAGCTCACTCATGGACAATTTGGGGCAATGTAAGCAAATTTTCAGAGTCCAGATAAGAACAGACAAACTTGATATCACATATGTGAAAACATACTTTCAAGTGACTAGTGGCTTATACACCACATTTTCATGATGACTGCAATGCATAATCAACCTGTAGATAATTTAAGTACTTTAGTTGATGTCATAATATAACTGGTGAGAAGGATGTTCCACCGATCCTGCCTTTAGCGTGTGAGCGGCACTACACTGGCTTACACTCTGTGAATGAGTTCTTGAGCACATACATCTGTAGGTTTGGCTGCTACTGACGGCTAGTTGTGTTTTTATCCACATTCATTTGCCTTTACTTTTATCATCCCTACACTCCAATAAAAAAACTATCAATAACTTTCACTGGATTTTGCATCCTTCATTATCTGCTGGCTTCATACCATTGTGACTACAAGAAATGGGCTAAGCAGCTCCTCTTCTAATTCATGGCTGTTATTTCATGTTCTTTATGGCTGCAGAAGGTTCTGACCTCATAATTAATGGCGCATAACAATGTAGCCCATAACTTATAAGAGGTTTACATTTAGAATTGATTAATTTTTCAGATTGCAAAGACAGGCATGAGGTGGCCTTCATATTTATGCAACAGATGTACGAGATTTTTTTTCTCAAGTGTGTGTATTATACATATGCGTTATAAGATTCATTCCTGACTGAAAAAGTGAAAAGTATATTTTCATAATGCTTACTTTTTGTAGTTAGCCCTACACTGCAGCTATCAAAGAGGCCCGGCACGTTTAAGATAGTCCTACAGCTATTGTGCACACCCAACGAAACTGTTATTGGGTTTTCACCTTCAGCACTCTACTGAGGTAAATGAGCTGCACATTCAATCTTACTATGCAATACTTGACTGATGAAACTCTCTAGAAAGAAGAAAAACGATTATGACTACCTGTTACTTCCATATCACACTAAGAAAATGTAATGCAAATAACCAAGTTGTCATTTAGAACTGCACTTTTTTGTTTTTTATTGCCCCCTAATTTCTTTGACACACTATTAGTAACTTATTTTGTTTCCATTTAAACTTCATATTTAAGCACAGTGTGTGTGTTCAAAGTATTGTGTGTGCGAAATATTTTTCCAAACAATCAGTTCGGCAAGTGAGGAGATAATCAGTTTGAATAAAAGGACCAGAAGCTAAGTTGACTAAAAAGGCAACTAAAACAAATCCATATGTCAGTATCACCCATTTTCTTTGTATTATTCACCATTTCAAATGTTACGTATCATACTATGAATACAACTGCCACGTCAGTGGGTCAATAAAAAGAAAACAATGGTGCTAATTAGTGGCTAGAGCAGTGTTTTCTTTGCATGAACAGGATACGCCTTGTTTCATTAAATGTACGTCGTGCAAATCGCTATGTAAGGCAGGTACCTACAGAGTCAGCAGTATTTCTTTTAAACCTGGGTGCATATTCATATGCTTTATAATGTTATGCAATTGAATGAAGATTGCCCCGCCACGGTGGTCAAGTGGTTATGGCGCTCGGCCGGTGACCCGAAGGCCGTGGGATTGAATCCCGGCTGCGGGGGCTGCATTGTCGATGGAGGAGAAAATGTTTGAGGCCCATGTACTTAGATTTAGGTGCACGTTAAAGAACCCCAGGTGGTCGAAATTTCCAGAGCCCTCCACAACGGCGTCTCTCGTAATCATATGATGGTTTTGGCGCGTTAAACCCCAGATATTATTAATTGAATGATCACAATAAGAACCAAACAAGTGAGGCTTAATTATCTACTACGTAGAATTAGTCATTATGGGTGCTGCTTTACATTCCATAAACTGCATGAGTGCTTCCAAATGTTTCCAGATAGTTTAAAGTCGCTTTAGAGCTAAGAAATGCACCTTCTAACCCCTTTAGACACGCATTATGATTCACTGTCTGCAAATGCGTCAAATTCGCATGGCATGATGCGAAGGCACTCAGTATTACATTCCAGGAAAGAAAACGAACGAATGTGTTGCTTTGTGTGAGTTTGGGTAATTGATGTTAATTCGCGTGTAACTCATTATCTATATTATTCTGCCATCAGTCAGCTTCAATACTTGCATAAAAAGAACCAAATATTAGGCCCGAAAAGCATGCACACCTTCTTTTTTTGTTGTATTCATTTCTAGTGAAGAAAAAAAATACTCTTGACGTTGGTCTTGGAACGCGACAAGTCGAACGATCGTCTAACACGGTAGTGTCTCCAACAAAGCGATCCTCTGCTGCAATACGCAGAAAAATGAAGTTAAATGACCGCTAGTTATCCAATCAGGAAGCGTGCACGAATGTGCACACTGAGTTTCAGGACATTTGAAGAAACAAGCGGCGTGGGACGCGCCTCTGAAGTTCGTGTCCCCTAACGAGGACGCCGTGTCGCAAAGGGCTAATGTGACGTTCAAGGCTCTTTCTACATTTTCATGACTGTCTTGTTAGAGGCACTTCACATGAAATTAGCATACAAACAAGAAAACGAACAAGCACTTCATCACAATGACTGAATTCACGTCACATATTTTCAATTAGCTATCCTGCAGAGTATAAAAAACTGATCTCTTGTTTCTTTGTATGCTGCAACACAGTAGGACTGCCTGTATGCACAAGCAGTACATAGAATTGCTTTGACAATTTGCAATCTACATTGTAAATCTCAACTTTACAAAATAGTTTTAATTGCAGGCTAAGCATGATACACCTTATGTTCCTTCTTTACGTGCAACCAAAACTGCACTTACACGTGGTAGCTTGTTCAAGGTGAATTTGGGCAGGTGAAACATAAGGAAGGCCTTGAAGTAGTCTGTTCAGGATGTCACCCCGGATTTTCGGGGGCTGCTTCATTTTCATCTGCACCAGAATATACACGTGTGATACAAACAAATTTGTAAAGCCAATGCCTGCTGCAAAATTTCATCCATCTCACTTTGCTAAACTTACATGCAGATGACTGAAATACATGCAGATGACTAAAATAAAAACCTTGATATTGCGGCAATGACGTGATTTTCATGATACGGTGCTGCTGTTTGGCATGAGAAAAACAGAAACACACACTTGGCAGCAATAAGTTTCAGTGCCTAAGAACAGTGCTGAAGCGCTGCAAGCAAACACTTCTACATCGATGCTTTACACCAGGGAGCAGCGTCATGTTATTGGATTTTACATAACCACAGCAACAACCCAATAGTGTTTGCAACAAAGAGGGGAAATGGAGTGAATTGAAGCTGGTCATGCTTGCCCAATGTATTTAGAACTGAACTGCAGTCCTTGAATGCTTGCTCTGGTCAAAGCCCACTGAAATTTATTGAAAAATGAAGGCACTTCATAGTTATAAAAGGGTGTTGCTATCCAAAGAGTGTGGTGCAATAGTCAGCATTGAAATGACATTGTTACGTATAATAATATTTTTGTAAAAGCCACCTCAGCAAGCCCTGAAGTGTTACCCAAGGCAGCTGAACCTCTTTGATGATAAAGTGGGCCATTGAGTATGACAACAACAAACATTCTCTTTAAAAAATACTTTTGACACCAACCAGTGTCACTTGGTTATGCAGGCCATTTTTGTGATTGCGTACCAATGAGTATCTGGGTCATTCCTGGGGTTATGCGCCACCAATATGCACCCAGTAATGAATTTTAGTCGTATTTATGGGTATGTGCCATGGGCAAATGCCCCGTGGGCCGTTGGGCATGCGCCACCTTTTCAATAAACCTCTTTGCTAACAACCCCGGCGCCCAGCTTCAGGCCATAAACAGAAAACTTCTGCAACTTCGAGTGTATCTATCTATCTAGCCGCCTAAGACTTTGTGCTCTCATGGTCATTTCGTTAATGGCATGTATCCCAAAATTGATATGGCATGATGTGACTGCATGGCGAACATAAATTACAGGTGATAGCATGAAAATCATGATATGCATGTCATGAATGGCATGATTTACATGCCACGGTGTAGGGGCTCTCATGGAAGTTTCGTTAACTTAATGTATACCAAAATTGGTATGGCCTGACGAGAATGCATGACGTACATAACTGACTGGTCGTAATGTGCAAACCATGATATACATGTCATGTACAGCATGATTTGCAAGACACGATGTTGAGGCCCTCGCGACCATGTCATTAAATGGATATATACCAAAACTGGTATGGCGGGACATTTCTGTATGATGAACATAAATGACAGGTGGTAACATGAAAATCATAGCATGCATGTACGACATGCACGGCGCGACTTACATACCACGCTGATGGTGCGCTTGTGGCCGTTTCGCTAGCCTGACATGTAAGGAAATTGGTACGGTGTGACATGAGTGCGTGACAAACATAAATGACAGGTCGTGCACTGTATGTACGAGAATATATACTATATAGAGTGCTTATTTGGGCCAGTTGGTACATGTTCAAGGAAACCAGAAACAGCGCGAACTGTCATTGTCCTGTGGCTCGCTCTGTTTCTGGTTTCCTTGACCAGAATATACGTTTCATTAGCATAGTATATACCAGATTAAACATGCATGAATGGATGACAAACATGTAATAGTGAACTACATATCATGGCATGAGTGCCTTCATTTGCTTAAAAGACAAGCAATGCGATATATGCACCTCCTTGCTAAATGCTTCGCGTTACATCGATTCCCACACTGCATGGGATCTGACAGATTTTTTGCGACTGTGTATCAGGCACTCTTCAATGGATCTCTATGGCGCCACAAACAGCAGCATGCACTGTACTCCTCATCACTCTGCAACCACTTGTAAAGAAGTATTAACCATTCACTAAAGAACAGTTATGATTCATAAGAACCATGCTCTACCAAACCACGAATCCTTCCCATTACGCGGATGTTAACTGAGGTCAGCTAGTCTTTTTTTCCATGTGTGTAATGCAAATGCACGTAATATCAACCCTTTGTATTGCTCGTGTAAATTGTAAGAAATAGTACATAGAAGAATGACTTGCTTTCTACTTGTGAGCAAGAACTTACGTAATCAAATATTAAAGGTTTCCATTCATATTTTAAGGAGCCACTGAAAAGAAGGCTCAAATTGTAATGCATGCGATCTCCTAGTACCTTTTCGAAGCAGGGGAGATTTATTATCTTCCTTGGCTCGTATTCCTGCTTCAATTTTTCTTTATGAACTTTACCCCACTGTTGTGGCTTGTCTGTTGATGACAGCTGCACAAGGGATTTTTGTGCATGCACGTAGAGCAGTACAGCTACCACGTGCTTACATTTGTAGTTCCTGCACAGTAGAGTGTATACTATGATAAAATGTGAAAAGGCGCACATTGACTATGTTCGTTACATTATATTGCAATTGGCCTTCCCAGGTTCATGCATACAATATGCATTTTTACTCCACTTCCCTAACCTGCAGTCTTATCTTGTGGTGGCAATACAAATTTTAAAGCTGCGAAATATTTATGAAGCCGCTTTTCACTTATAGAAATAATAGAAATGGTGCCGCAATTAAATATTTCATGGTGCCAACACTAAATATTCAAACTACTTCGGAATAGTGAACTTGCCTCTTAATTTAGCGTTAACACAATGCAAAAGGTGATATGAGCTCGACACCAACTGCAGACCAGCAGTGAACATAAATTCTATGTTATGTTACACGTTGACATTGCCTCACCCTGCTTTGCACGAGCAGCGAGCATTGGCCACTTCACTGCTGTCGATCACGACGTAGACGTTGTCTGGTGGGTTCGTAAGTCCACTTGTTTGCAGGACGAGAGCTGCGACGGTGATGCGATCTCCGCTGACGGCCTCGACCGCGCATTCAACAACGTGGCCTGCGTCGTACACCGCCTCGCCCTCGATGAGACACCGCGACGTTTCGCAAGCTTTATCTACATACTTGTAGATGCTCGAGAACTGAACGCTTACTGAAATATCGAAAGAAACACCCAAACTAACTAGTATCGTACGGCGGAAACAAGATAGCGAGCGAGAACACTCACACATAGTTTCACTTTCTTACCAGCAATGCGGTCGGTGGCATCGGCGCACTCGTCGGCCGTCCCGGAGATTTCTTGGCCCTGTCGATTGGGCCGCAAATAAAACAAGTTCAAGATTACACTCGAAAACATTCGTTGCAGGCGTTAGTTGACCGTCGCGAGGCTGTTCGTTCGACAAAGTTCCCACCTGAAGCAGATGATCCGCATACAGGAGCAGCGGCTGCTGCAGCGCGGTTGAAATCGGAGTCCCCGCTGTGACGTCACACGCGAGAGGGCGCCAGTCCAAGATCTCGAGGCCAATAGCATTGGAGTGTGTGCAGCATTGAATGCAGAAATGAAGAAAAAAAATTATATATATTAAGGTACTCGAACTTAACTCAGTTTTTAAAGTTGAAACCCGTGCAGACGACGAGAGCAAACGTTCTATTTGCCATGTCACTCTACCAGTGACGTCACTGGCTGCTTCCAATCACCGCACGCCTCTTGTAGAGATATGCCGGAAGCCTCTACTCGTCGTGGCTGTTGCGTAGCGCACCTAATGTCGCGTTGCCATTGCTTGCAAAATAAGATATTTGAGTAACAAAGCCTTTTGTAATTAGTCACGTATACAGAATGTTTTTTTTTCCTTGATTTTTACCGCACTATATAGCGTGTTAACGGGGGCCACAGGAATGCTTGGTACGATTTGGCGGGCCAAGCCAATCATTACGCACAGCCACTGTAGTCACTGTCACATGACCAGCCGTCATTTGCAATGCTGAAAATGGCCATTGTGTGTCGCTGTAATCAGAGTAGAAAGTGGTTTCCTCCGTTAAATTAGGCTGCATCTTTTTTTTTTCCTTTTGCTTACTCAGTTGCAGTAACAACACAGTGATGGAAGCGGCATGCTTAAAAGGGTCTGAGCTTGTTGGTAAGGTTTCATGGGTTCGAAACAGCAAGAAAATAACGAGGACACAGAAAGAAACAGACAGAACCAAGCACTGAATTGCCAACAATGCTTTTCATTTTTGCCAACACGAATAAATACGCTTTTCACATGAGAGGAGGGGGAGGGGTATTGAAAATGCGCATGCGCTCTACCCTATACAACGCATCAAATTAACGGTGTAGATAGCTAATCTCCTTGTCGGTTAGCGCTATCGAATGTAAACTGGTACTTGCTGACCCAACGTTATGCACTGCGAAGGCTTCATAGATTTCTCGGGCTCGGGAATCTCGGTATCCGCGAACGATGCGCGTCTGCTGCTTTTATAAGGGGCCCTGCAACACTTCTTTTAGGGGCGAAGCACTTTAGGGTATCGGCTTGTCGGCGTGCATCGTTGTCTGCTGTCGCGGCGTGCATCGTCGTCTGCTCTTGAGACGGTCCATTTGCTTGAGCGCAAGAGAGGGTGCACGGCCTCATCACTCGCCGTGTGGTGAGAGAGAGGAAACGGCGCATGTTGACTATGGAAACGCTCTTTCTGCGATGAACGCTGAACTACCAGCTCGCAAGGAACGAGAACACGCCCTCGCCCGCGAGAGACAACGCTGACAAAGGCAGCGTCTGCTAGCGAGTTTCTTTATTGAAAAAATCGACTGCTCGCGCTGCAGAACCGTTCACCGGCCACCCCATATATATATGCACTGGATCTTGACCTACAATGTAGTGCCGGTGGGAGATTTCTCTTGTGCGTAGTTGATGAATAAAGATTCACGGCGTGCACGTTAGCTAAAAGCGGACTTCGGGTCTCTGTGTCTAATCTTTCTTCTGTCTCTCATTGCCCATTAGCAGTGATTTTGCTGTGGGAAACACCAGCGCACACTGCATGCTTCGCCCCTCCACAGGTTTCACGTTAGTGGAGCTGAAACACCTTCCCTACATGCTTCGTCCCTCCCCATTTTTTTCAATCAAGAAACTTGTTAGCAGACGCTGCCTGCGTCGGCGTTGTCTCTCACGGGCGAGGGCGTGTTCTCGTTCCTTGCGAGCTGGTAGTTCAGCGTTCATCGCAGAGAGAGCATTTCCATAGTCAACGCGCGCCGTTCGTTCTCTCTCGCCACACGACGAGTGATGAGGCCTCTCTTTCGCTCAAGCAATTGGACCGTCACAACACCAGACGACGATGCACGCCGACACGCCGAGACCCTAAGGTGCTTTGCCCCTAAAAGGCGCGTATGCAAAACCTCAGAGTGTGTGATTGTGGCGCAGTTGATAGCGTGCCCAGCATGTGTTGTCCTGGACCGAGAGGTCATGGGTTTTTCTACTGCCTCGCGCAAATAAAAATCATTGTTGTTAGTTCAGCGCTTGGTCCGGTCTGTTTCTTTTTGTGTCCTCGTTATCTTCGCGCTTTTTCGAACCCATGGCATGCTCAGTTTGTGTCGCACGGCCCCCGAGCGGCACGCTGGCTCACGTTTGAATCTTAGCATGAGCCATTCTAAAATAAAGCTCGTACGCTCCGCAGTGCTCATGGGAAGGGCCAAGCCACCGGAAGCACCCACACTGAAGATGAACGCCGGCGCTCGCAATGACACGCCTTTATTTTGATGCTTCGGGGCCTTCAACCACGGTTGTGCAACCTCCGACGCTTCTGACTTCGAAGACTGTACACTGAGTCAGTTTCTTCGATCCTCAGTGTTGTGTCAGCGCGTTTTGTGACCCGTTGGTACCCACTGGGAGTTTCAGGGTATTTTGAAGTACTGACGACGCACGTGCTCTTATTCCATGTTATTTTCAATATATGTACTATTCACGTTCTGCGTACACATATGCCCTTTGTCGGTGCAAGTAGCGCGTTGAAAGTTTTGAAACAGGGGGGCGTTTTTACCCATCAGTGCCCGTGGTACGTTTATCAGGTCGATCGAGTCCTGCGCGATCGAGGCGGCAGTTTGTGTGCACGTCAGCGCCTGCGCAGACTGCGTTCATAAGCAATGTCTCTCAAGTGTGTATCCTCGATTTATTTAGCGAGTATAATTAATTTACTTTGCATATAATGTTCTTCAACTGCCTTTTGTTGCAGCTGCTGATGAGCCCTTCAAGAGCTGCGCTTTGCGCACGATGGGCTGGCTTCAATTGCCGTCGTTCAATAGGCAGTGATGAAGGGGAGGACGAGAAAGTTTTCTTTCTCCGGACCAGATTTAAGCAATCTGGAATACGCGGAACCAAATATTTAATTAAAGCGCATCTTGCAGCTTATAACTGTATAATGGAACATTATAATTACAGTTGTGTTTTGCCTCCTGTATATCTTCGCACCTATTTCTTGCTTCCTCTGGATTGTGACGCTTAAAACAACTTATGTGTCACTGTGTACATTACTTAAACACCTTTACGAGAATGACGACTACTAGGAATTGTGTAACACAATAGATACGTTATTTAACATTACTTTTTGTTTCCGTGCTGATTCCGACCTGTATATGTTCACCCCCTCCCCCTTTTGTACTCACACTTGTTTCTTTGACCCCCCCCCCCCTCTTCAACTAGGCAAGAGGTCTTCAACTAGGAAAGAGTGTAGCGACCATTCGTCGCCTCTTTCTATCGTTCCTCTCGCCTTCGGATATTGTTGAGTCTTTCTCCTCCTTGACATCGAGGAAGCTCCCCGACACCGAGGAGCGTCAACGGCCAGTCTGCAAACCTGTATCTACTTTTGAATAAATGTCAGTCTACTCTCTGATCTCAAGCTAGTGAACACGTGTCTTTCTTGCCTACGCTAAACCGAGCTGCCGACAAGTGGGGACCCAGGCCATTCAAGCTTTATGTATGAAGAGAAGGCAAGTGTGTCTTGTGTTAAAGAAGTTATACACCATGAATTTTCCAAGTCCAACATATAAGGTCACTGCGTCGACTCCACTGGCGTAAGTATATACTCAGGTGCTGACACTCTTCTCCAACGCATGGAAAACCGCAATCCACGCGCGGCCAGATAATGTTCGGGTTCTTATCAGTTGGCTTGCCGTTTCATCGGCGCCTTCTTGGAGGGCGCTACGAAAAGCGGGGCAGTCGTCTCCATAGCAACGCGTATGCTGCTGATAATGCGCCTTTTGCTGGCATGTGCAGCCGCGCTGTTTTGAAGCCAGTCATTTTTGTTCGTGTGCGTTTTATGCACGGTGGTTTTATGCTCTTCTATCGGCGAAGGTGGCAACGGACTGCTGAGGGGTGTTTGCAATGGGTAGGACGTGCTTCGTACCGAACTGCCGTTCAGGCTATCGGACTTGCGCGGAGCGCGTGCCTCTCTTCAAAGCGCCGTCCGACAGCGATCGTCTGGAGCAGTGGCGCCGTGCAATTCCGAGGGCAGACAGAACGCTAATGCCTACCGACCATGTTTGCGCTAAGCATTTTTCGAAGGACATGATCTCAACAATATATCACGCGGAATTCAAGGGAAATGTGCTTCTTGATGTGCCAAAGAGGCCCGTTCTCTCTATAAATGCAATTCCCACCTTATTTCCGGACTGTCCAAAGCACCTCACACAGTCAAGTAAACCTAAAGAGCCACCCCGGAAGAGAGAACCTCCTGTGCAAGCCCCCCCACCATGTTGGCAGAAAGTTTACAACATCGATGCGACGCAACCAGTGCAAATTTCCTCTGCCACTGTGGCGTCTGTCGACCCGGAAGCAGCCTTAGAGCCTCCGGAGAAGCGGCGGCGTCTAACTGCCACACCGACATCATGCCTGGCACTTGGTGTTTCGATCAACCAACGGCTTCGTAACGCTGAACGAAGCGAAATCAAGGTAAGCTACTCGCTTCACATGTGCTTGAGTGCTCGTTTTGAAAACCAGCCTCAAACATCATGTACGCAAATATTTCGTGTAGGTTGGCAGCGCAGGTAGAGAATGTACTGGAGACGGCACCACCACTGCTACTTCACGTTATGCCTGTCAACCAACGTGTACGGAATCAGATGAATGCACGGAAGAAGAGAAGGATGAACTCCATATAACACCTTGCTTCTCTCAAGATAGGGAAGAATGTGAGGTGAACTATGTTCCACACACTTTTATAATAATGCACTGTTATGATACTAGTTTTCGCCATCCTTGTATTTACTGTTTTATTTGTCCTGTCACTTTGACATATACCATTCTTTAAGCATTATGACATGAATGTCTCCATCAGCCTCAATTATTGGTATTAAAAACCGATTAATTTTTCCGAGAATAAGTTCCAGTTCTTTTCTTCATCGCACACGCCACTGCAATGAGCTTGTTTATCTGAACAGTGCAGCTTCGCTTCGTGTCTCAGAACTGTCTCTAAACGCCCAGTGTGCAATGTTTTTGTGCAGAATGGCAGTCCCTGTTTTGACGGTGACGGAATGGCCACCAGTTCCTGTGAACTCAACAGCATGAGCCGGAGTTCCACCGAACCGCAAGGATTCCTTGGACAAATGAATGACGAGGAACACCATAACGCCACACTTTCGTGCACCCTGAGCAGCGAAAAGCACCTGTCATTTTCATTTCTTGCTAAGCAAGCATCAAGTCTCCAACTCCCTAGCAAAGCATGGGCGGCTCACGTAGTTGAGCACTTTGGGCTACAAGCAGTGATATTTTCTGAAGTGGCTTTAGCAAAGAGTCCAGGGCCACCTTTTCTGCTCAAAACACTAGAAGTAACACCAACAAGTGATGACTGTTTGTCAGTGAGGACGTTCGTGCATGGTTATCCTGTAAATATTGACAATATAAGCAGTGTCAGCATCCTAAATTCAATGAGCGCTCTAGAAAATGCTCTTCAGTATTTTCATGGCATGAATGTTTGCTCTGGAGGCCCTTCTAAAGAAAAGTTAAGTGAAATTCATCCTGAGTGCGCATATGTAGATGGCTTCGGTATGTAGCGTCAGAACAAGACACGCTGCTCAGTAATGAAAAAAATCTGCGGAGCTTGTGAACGACTGAAAGATGTGCTTCGCATTCATGATGACAGGCAAAGAAAAAGGGGCAAAATGAGCAGTGTGCGTTTCTTAGGAAGCCCATCAAAGAAGGCCCGTGTTGAGAGCATACGCAAAGCCAGAATTTCATGTTATAAATCTAGGGTGGAAGCCGAGCTTACTGATTGTAAAGCAAGGTTGCGGGATCTAAATGAAGAAGCCATTCAATGCATCCTTCAGCAAGCAAACCGTCCTGACACACAACGGATGCTTTTCAAAGAATGTTTGGAAGCCGGAAGGGCTCATTCAAAGAAGGGACGGAGATATTGGGATAACTGGGTGCCGCTTTGCCTCCTCTTGCACATTAGGTCTCCGGCTGGATACCGATTCCTAATGAAAATTAAATTGTGGCGTTGCCACCAATCAGAACAATACGTCGCTATATCGCAAATATAGGCCTCAAGTCAGGCTTTGATAGCAAGTTTTTTGCTGCTCTGAAGAAGTTGGCAATAAAGGAGAGCTTTCAACAACACGACATGCTCATCTTTGATGAAATGCAAGTGCGTAAGAATAAGCACGTATTTTCAATTTACGTGGCTAATTTATATTGTATAATAGTATTATAGGCCTGGTTTTTTTTTCATGTATGAATGCCTGCATATATGTTCCCATTAGAACGCCGGTATTTATATTTATATTTGTATAACTACTGCTCTCTTTTATTTACATGTGCTTTGTAGTCATACAAGTGACTCTGTTATCCATTTTCCTTGTCTTGTTACACTGTGTTTCTATAAGTTTTTCTTTCCCCTTTAATCAAAATGTTGTACTCATGCACTTCTTTTTTTTCCAATGCAGTTGCGTTGTGTGACGCATGTATAGGGTGGTGCTTGAGGCCTAGTCAGGCGACTCATAGTCTCCTTTAGTCTCCTGCACCACGACAATCATGTATTGTCAAACAAATAAAATGAAAAAAAAACAACATCTCCAACACAATGACGTATGTGGGAATGACGTCAGAGGCCGGAGACTCGGGTGAGCTTGCTGACCATGCTTTGGGTTTTATGTTCTGTCCTATTGGGGACAGCTATGCCCAACCGATTCGAGCTTTTGCAGCCAAAAGTGCAACGAAAGGCACTTGTTCTCGCACAGCTGCTACTTCAAGCCCTCGTGCTATTGGAAGAAGCTGGCGCCAAAATTCACGGCCTTTGTTTGAGATGGGGCGTCAACAAACAGAAGCACGTGGAGCCCATTAGGTATAAGTGGAAACGTGGACAACTGCTGTAACTTCATCACCCACCCAAGTGACCCTACAAGAATGGTATTCGCACTTTCAGATGTGCCACACCTATTCAAATGCTATAAGAATCGACTTCTGCAGCAAAGTACCTGAAGAAGGAAGGAAAGTGGTTAAGATGGGAAGAGTACGCTGCAGTTTACGAGGAAGACAAGGATAAATCTGGAGGTCTACGGGTGTGTCCAAAGATAACACACAGTCATATCTATCCCTCTACAGGCGAAAAAATGCGCGTGAAGTTGGCTACGCAAGTGTTGAGCCGCTCCATGTCATCGGGCATCAAATTCTACAGAGAACAAAGAGTACGAAAGCTTGTAGACAGCGAAGCAACTGAGGAATTTACATTATTTCTGAATGATCTATTCGACGCATTAAATCATCGTTTTCCTGCAGAAGGCATCACTAGTCATAGCGCAGAGCTCGAAGTTATTAGCCGTGGTGTTCAATGGCTTGACAGCTGGGAGAAGGAGCTTCAGTGCGGCTTGATAAGACATGTTCCTCACCAAGAGCACCTCTGAAGGCCTTCGGGTGACACTGAAATCTACAATAGAACTTTGCAATGCTCTCCTGCAGGATTATAATTTTAAATATGTATTGACAAGCAAGATAAACCAAGATCCCATCGAACGTTTTTTTTTTTTGGAAAAATGAGGTTGGCTGGAAGGCAAAATGATAACCCGTCAATGCCTACTTTCTTGCAGCTGTACCAGACATTGTCCATTTACGCCCTGCTCAAACCTCCCAAGTTTGGAAACTGCGGAGTGGTTGAGGGAGAAAAGCCACTTCAGGACACATCAGATTTCAGAGCGCTGGTAGGTCCAAGCAATTTTACGGCATCATCAGCTGACTTTGTAGACGAAGTGAAGCTGACACTCGACAACCTTATCTGTGTGGAGGACTGGGAATGCGACGATGTCCTCAGCCAAACAAAGGGAAGAAGCATGAACTGAAATTGAAGACTGCATAGTCTATTATTAGCAGGATTCATGAGTAGAAAAATGAAGAAATTTGTCAAATGTGCTACATGTAAGTCAGCGTTCAGTACAGAAAAGATAACTTCTGCTGAGGCAGCACTCACAAATGCAAAAAAACAGAGGAGGACTCACACATCTAAACATGCATCTCTACAATTTACTGAAACAAACCGAAGGCTTGTTCGCAGCGTACGCGGATTCCCAGACGGTCTATTGGGACACAATCGATGGTATGCTTGACACATACACCATTACTTTCCCATGCGACGAACACAAAGAAGAAATTGTGGCTCAGTTGCTTCATTACTATGTTAGCATGCGGATGAGGCAGCATTGCAAACACGTGAACAAGAGCATGAAAAAGGAGGCACGAGAAAAAATAAAAAGGTTAAGCTTTGCTCGTCTTAGGCGCAGTCTCTAAGGAGAAAATCTGCCTTTGTGCCACAGTAGTTAGTGCAAATTTTTCTACATGTTTAAGACATAACACTGCCGTTAGCAGTGGCTGTCTGTGCGTGTTCAGATTACTTCCATCTAGTTCCTGCATTTTTTTGTACCCCACAAGTATGGAGTCCGTTACAGGCTTGTACGTTTTTGTTCCACTTTTTGCACCATGGACGTTTACGAGAGCATAAGCCACTGGGATGGTTACTTTATAATAAAAGTTTTCAGACTGATTCATGCAATTTTTGTCCCTTTGAGTCTGTGTAAAATAAAAGCAGACTGAAACCTGTATGTTGTGTGTAGTGTAATTGTGTGGTATTGTTTGAAGTGAAATACGAAAGCTGTTTGCTGAGATTTTAATCAGTAAACTGTTAGTGATTCTGTGATCCAAGATAGGAAGCCTGCCTTCAACCCACCTGATAACTTTTGACTTGAAAAACTCGCATCGTAACATCTATAGCCATGACCAACCGCATTGCTCTGGCGCGCTTTTTATGGGGTACTTGCGCAGTTCAAATGTTTATCTAAATCGCGCTCACATTCAACACGCGCTACTATGATTCAATGGTTTCCTGTGTAAATGAAAGCAGCGATATGCATGAAATACGCTCCAGGTGCAGTCGCTATTTTCTTTTAATGGATGGATAACAATGATTTCTGGAGGATTACGTGCCTAAACTACGATTTCATGACGAGGCACGCCGTAGTGGAAGGCTCCTGACTAATTTTGACCACCCAGGGTTCTTTAACATGCTACATCTAAGCACATGTCCTTTGCATTTCGCCCCCATCCCAATGCGGCCGCCGTGGCAGGAAAATATTTTGATGGAGGGATAGAACGCTGGCTTCCGTTCTTTAAAATTATTTTTCTTTGCGTGGATGAATGCCACAAACAGACGAAACTGCAAGTGCGCGCTAGCGGAACTTGAGTGGGCTTTGAGTGCAGACCGATCGATCCGCGTTCACGACATTCACACCCTGTACGAGGTATTTTCAACTTAGCGAATCCTCAAGACTGGTGCACTTTTAATTTTAATCTGAAATAACGAATTTCCTTCGACTTTTGAGAGTTACTCACGCGGCTACGAACGAAAGCGTTGGGGAGGCAGAAAATTTTCAAGTCGCCAGCACCGCTTCGTTGGGTGCCGGGTTTGGGCGACGAAGCCATGGACGCTGCCACACAAAACCATGGTGCTACACTGCGTGAGAACTTAGTGATGTCCGCGTGCGCCGACGCGAATAGGTATGTTCAATCGTTCTTCACAGACTCGGTTGCGTCTGAAACTTTCGACTGCCAAAATAGAGGCACCCCACAGGGAGCCATAGCTTTTCATGTAAGCCTCCTAAAGCTAAGAGAAAAGACTTTTCGGCTAGTTGGTTTGTAACGGTCACTGTAGCGCACGTCCCGCCCTCTTTCTGTGGTCCCTGTCTTAACAGCGCTACGGCTTCAATGAACTCGTACAGCTAGCATGTGGGCTGGAAATCTCAAAGGTAGGGAAAGCTCTTCATGAAGGCGATGTCACTTTATGGGCAAAGAATGGGTCTTATGCGGAAATATAAAACGAGTGCTAGCGTAGCCATGGACTGAGGGCCCGACCATAACTGCCTGAATTTATTTTTTTTCTGGATAAAACTTATTTTTCCTACTAGTCTACGAGTTGACTGGGGTGCAAACTATTGCTCCTGTAAGAGTCGTATTGACAGTTTATTTCATTGTTATTTTTGTTACTGCCGTAGCAACAACTTCGGTCAACGTTCGTGATTCTTTTAGCAGAAGACCGAAAAAGAGCGAAAGGTCGGCGCGCGGGCGTCGTCTGCTTGGCGCGCGGTGTGGCTTGCCAGGCAGAACCGCTAAACGGCGTCGAGGGCGAAATCGAGAGAGTAAGCGGAGAGGGCGTGCGAGCACGGCGGCGATCACGCGGTACCCCCGTGGTTCGGCTACTCGCGGGCGCTCTCCGCCTCGAGCCATTAGATGTCGCCGCACTCAACGGACCCTGACCGACTCTCTGGCTGTTTAGGCGTGCGCAGTGTCAACACCTGAGTATATTCTTACACCGTGGTCGACTCCAAGAAGAGGGTGTAATTCAGAATGAAACACTGGTAGAAACAGTGCGAGCCTAAATTCCTAATTACGACGGACATACAAGAAACGAAAGCGAAATTGGTCTTTCGCCTTTCATTGTGCCGGCGTATTGTACGCCTACCTCTTCAAACCATGGACCGTTCACTCCGTCTACAAGCAAGTGAGACTCTTTCAAAGGGAAGCATCTGTCTTGAACACATGTGTCTCCCTCGAAGCTGGATTCGGGGTACATTTATTCTGCTTACTTTGTACTGCCTCACATAAATTGGCCGCTCTCATGCAGTATCAGGACCCAACCCTCTGCATGATGCCTACTATTGCGCCCTGGCCCGCAGTCTCCAGCACCTGCGGGACATCTGGCCACGATGGCAGTTACGTAAGGCAGCGGAGGGTAAAACGATCATTGGGCCAGGCCCGTAGCCAGGAAATTTTTCCGGCGGGGGGGGGGGGGGCACTTGCTGAAAGCCTTGACAATTTGAGAAAAAAGCCTATTTTCCTTATTTATTTTCGATAAAACACCATGTGTCATCAAAATTACGGAGGGGGGTCCCCCCCCCCTTGTCTACGGGCCTGCATTGGGCCCAGACACTCTGTTACTAGAAGTTGTACATGGCAGCCTAGCCTCATTACATAGAGTGACTAGCGCATCTCTCTAGTGAGGCTGGGCCGGTGGAGCTACATGTGCAGCTGGACGGAGTTAAATGGGATATCAGTGGCCTTGCTGAGATTTACAGAACTGAAGAAGAGCACGCAATGCTGACTGATGGACACGTTCTCTACTTAAGTGGTGCAGGCAGGGCATAGATACTCTTTTAAAATTTAAATTTCTTTTATTTTTCGCCCAACTCCACTTTAATGTAATGTTACAGAGGGCTCCATGATAAGCGAGAGAAAGGCGTGGGCTTTCTAATACACCAAGCTATTGCGAGCAACATTGAATAATTCTACCGCATTACTAAGTGGTAACCGGCCTCGTCATAAAACTAAATAGGGAGGCACAAACTGAAAGTAATAGGAGGGAACACCTCAATGTCCAGTCATGATGCGCAAAACATAGAACAGAGCGACGTAAAAGGCACGAACCCAGTACGCCATGGTCATGTGCGAATTCTAGGCGAAATGAGGAAGAAACCGGGAGGGGAAAGAAGAAATCGGAAACGCCACCCATTTTATGCCGATTTAACCTGGTAACGGTGCGAAAATTCTTAGGATTATATGAATCACCCTCGGATCCAGACTTATTTTTCTTCGCGCACTGGCCCAAATTTCATAAACCACAATTTACATTTGTTCAGTCGTTACTTGATCCACTAGATGTATAAATTTGTCATTTGCTTCCTCCGACTACGCAACATAACTCTCCCGATACTGCGTATAATGATATTTTTCCGAATCCCGCGAAATCGTTACCTTCCGGCATTTTAAATGGGTTGTTGCAAGAACATCTAAAATCTCGGCGGACGAATGTTTTTATTGTAACGGATGCAGATCTGCTATCGGAATATTTTGCCTCGGACTTGATTGGTCTTTTTCATTGCGATTGACTAATTTTATTCCCGTCTGCCTTGCAGAATCTATGGCAATAATTCTGGCTTTACGCAAGTTAAGTACTTCAATACCAGTAGCGGCAGTAATGACCGATTCATTGCCTGTGTGCTCTTCGCTTTCCACATCCGGTGGCATGCCTATAAAGAAGCTTTTTAAAATGCTGGTCCCCGCGCATCTTCAATGTATTCATTTAATCTCGGTACCTGGCCACAAGGGCTTGTTTTACAATGATATGGCGGATAGTCTTGCAAAGGCGTAGCTGACCGCACCGATAATTCCTGTTTTCCCACCAAAAGCTCACACCACGACGGCGCGTTTCCGCGCACTTACCATCAGATAAAGCTTATTAGACTCGGCATTGACAGCTTCTCCAGAGTACAAGCACCTTCTATTGTCTTGCCACAGCGATTTACCTAATTCTAGGATGATGGAAGTTGCCATAACAAAAACTCGTCACCCCGTTACTTCCCTCAATTTCTACTTCCATCGATCAGGTTTAGTGAACTCCTCTCGTGCCTCTTCTGTAATCAGGAAGAAACGATTGGTCATTTTTTCATACCATGTCGCCGGTTCGACACATTCAGGAAAAAAATACCAGCACTACCTCTTCGAAAGCTGGGCCTGGAATTATCAGAACCCATTCTTCTTCCTTTTGGGGCAATACTCTGGCGGACAGCCACGGGGATGTTTTCCGTGCTGTTCAAGAATATATCATTGCTATTAAAAGACTCTCTTGCTAAATTTCATGGGCATTACATTTTTCATTACTCATAATTGACAATTCGATTCAAAAACTAAATATTAGGAGCGTTGTGTAATAGAAAACACGCTCACGCACCTGCGAGATTTGCTTATCACTAGCGGTACATGGTGTATATCCCCTTCAGTCACTGTGTACACAATTGTGTACGCGAACTTCGCAGGCGCGTCACACGCCGCATGTTTCTTCAAACTGCCTGAAACTCAGTGTGAACATTCTTGCAGGCTTCCTGAGTGGGCAACTAGCGGTCATTTAATTTTATTGTGGTGCATAATGCTGTAGAGGATCACTTTGCTGGAGACACTACCATGTCAGACGATTCTTCGACGTGCCGCGCTCCAGGACCGACGTCAAGAGTATTTTTTTTCTCCGCTCGAAATGAATACAACCAAAAACAAACTGTGCATGCATTTCGGTCCTAATAGTTGATTCTTTTTAAGAAGGTATTAAAGCTGACTGATGGCAGAATATTTAGATGAGTTATAAGCTAATTAACATTAATTACTGAAACTCCCAAAAAACAACACATTACTTCATTTTCTTTCTTGGAATCTATACTAAGTGCTTTCGAATTACACCACGCGAGTTTGACGCATTTGCAGACAGTGTATCATAATTCGTGACTGAAGGGTATATAAATAGCTCGCTGTTATTTCTCCGGCGCATGCATGGCGTGTGGTTGAGTTGTCTAACACAGCGCGATGGGGAGCAAGGTGTTGCTGGTTCGAATCCGCAGTCGGGTACTTCAGAATGTTTTTATTCTGCTTTATTTTTCTTTGTGCCTTTTTTATATACATACATACTTATACATATCCCGGGCATGACGGCGACGGCGACGGCAAAGATCAGCCAGAGTGTCCATATAATTGCTATCGCAATAAAACAAATAGCGTAGCAAGGAGTCACACCATGCAGAAAATATAGGAAGAATTCAACTACTCGGCCGATCCCTCCATTGGGTATGTGCCATGAGGAGAGGACAATAACAACAACTACCGCATCGACTATATAAACTGCAAATGCATAATATGATAGTGGAATTCTATGAAATAAATCGAATTTGTATAATTAATACCCTCTTACGAAAGCATAGAAATAGGAAGTGACACCAAAAAAACCGTAACGTGGAATCAAAGAACAAAGGCGATGACATAATTTGCCGAGAGCATTTCTTTTTGAACTGTATAGGCGCCTTCTTGTATGAAGAAAAAATTCAGCGACGATTAGAATACTGCCTGATGCGAATTCTGAGCGCATCTGCGTGTTGGGGCAACGCTAACCGTGTTTGAAGTTTTGGCTTTCCGCAGTCGTAGCAATATAACATTCGTAACATATTGCCACAGAAACTGCCACCGTTCGGGTGCCACGCGTTCGCTCTCTTTCGTCCTCGTTTTCTCTATCGGTTACGCAGACGCCAACAGCGACGCCACTCAACGCAGGAAAGGGCGCCTAAGAGCTGCACTCTAAAACGCCAGGCCTTCGCGGAACGCGCAGCACAGTTCCATCGAAAGTTGGAAGAGCGGTCTTTCTTTAGCCCGTTCTAAATTATCTTGGGCAACTAATACAAGTACACATGGAAGGTATCCCTACGCCGTAAATAATAATTTCTGTGAAGTAGGACAGCACCCACTACACCATTATTCATCTTTCTGCGGATAAGCGAGGTATACCACTACACATCTGTAAGGTATTATGTGCACTTTTTTGATGCTGCATGTGGCTGATGACGATGGATAATTATTTTTTGGACAGAAACAAGAATTTAAGACTGAACTTGATAACAGTTGCAGTGTTTTAGAAGAGAAACACAAAAGCATAGAGGAGATAAACGGAACCGTAACTATCCTTGGCCAATCTCCCAGCGTGGGTGCGAGCCAATGACTTACATCTAAATGTGCATATTCATCAAGTAAAATAATTTCTCAAGCAGCTATTAGAATAAGAGGCAGAACACAAGACGACAAGCAAGTAAGCTCTCTCAGGCCCCTTATTGATAAAGCAACGAAACAGATGAAACCATGAGAAACGAAATACATAGTGCTGAACTGTCAAAGGCGACCTACAAAAGTAAACTCAAAGACATGCGGAATAAAAGAGTCAAACAAATAGAGGCAGCAGTGGAATGACGGCATTATCACGGCAGGTAAAAGAAAACTCTGTATGCGAAGAAGCCCAGTGAAAGCAGCAAAATATATGTTGGACAATATTACTATTGACAATTTCAATGGCATAGAGGAGGTGGTGAACGAGTTTTAGTCTGAGTTGTGCATAGGAAGTATAAATCGCCCTACGATGAGCTCAGTGAGCATCGGAGCAGCGCACGCAGAGGGCTGGCTCAAATATCGCCCGACACGCTATGCTGACGTTGGCGCTGTGCTGCTATCATCCTGCACCTTGCGAAGCAGTTCGGAACGTCACCTTCTACGAGACTGCATGTGCGGCTTATCCTGGCGATTACATCGGCGCTTCGTTCGACTATACCCTGTCTGGCACTACGCTCTTCGCGGACGTGCCAGCACCATGGTCAACGAGAGCAACGGAACCAGCGCACTTAAGCGACCCTCGGAGCAACTTCGCCCTCAGTGAGCATGGGAGCAGCGCACGCAGAGGGATGGCTCAAAATATCGCCCGACACGCTATGCTGACGTTGGCGCTGTGCTGCTATCATCCTGCACCTTGCGAAGCAGTTCGGAACGTCACCTTCTACGAGACTGCATGTGCGGCTTATCTGGCGATTACATCGGCGCTTCGTTTCGACTATACCCTGTCTGGCACTACGCTCTTCGCGGACGTGCCAGCACCATGGTCAACGAGAGCAACGGGACCAGCGCACTTAAGCGACCCTCGGAGCAACTTCGCCCTCAGTGAGCATGGGAGCAGCGCACGCAGAGGGATGGCTCAAAATATCGCCGCGACACGCTATGCTGACGTTGGCGCTGTGCTGCTATCATCCTGCACCTTGCGAAGCAGTTCGGAACGTCACCTTCTACGAGACTGCATGTGCGGCTTATCCTGGCGATTACATCGGCGCTTCGTTCGACTATACCCTGTCTGGCACTACGCTCTTCGCGGACGTGCCAGCACCATGGTCAACGAGAGCAACGGAACCAGCGCACTTAAGCGACCCTCGGAGCAACTTCGCCCTCAGTGAGCATGGGGAGCAGCGCACGCAGAGGGATGGCTCAAAATATCGCCCGACACGCTATGCTGACGTTGGCGCTGTGCTGCTATCATCCTGCACCTTGCGAAGCAGTTCGGAACGTCACCTCTACGAGACTGCATGTGCGGCTTATCCTGGCGATTACATCGGCGCTTCGTTCACTATACCCTGTCTGGCACTACGCTCTTCGCGGACGTGCCAGCATCATGGGTCAACGAGAGCAACGGAACCAGCGCACTTGAAGCGACCCTCGGAGCAACTTCGCCCTCAGTGATCATGGGAGCAGCGCACGCAGAGGGATGGCTCAAAATATCGCCCGACACGCTATGCTGACGTTGGCGCTGTGCTGCTATCATCCTGCACCTTGCGAAGCAGTTCGGAACGTCACCTTCTACGAGACTTGCATGTGCGGCTTATCCTGGCGATTACATCGGCGCTTCGTTCGACTATACCCTGTCTGCACTACGCTCTTCGCGGACGTGCCAGCACCATGGTCAACGAGAGCAACGGAACCAGCGCACTTAAGCGAACCCTCGGAGCAAACTTCGCCCTCAGTGAGCATGGGAGCAGCGCACGCAGAGGGATGGCTCAAAATATCGCCCGACACGCTTCTGACGTTGGCGCTGTGCTGCTATCATCCTGCACCTTGCGAAGCAGTTCGGAACGTCACCTTCTACGAGACTTGCATGTGCGGCTTATCCTGGCGATTACATCGGCGCTTCGTTCGACTATACCCTGTCTGGCACTACGCTCTTCGCGGACGTGCCAGCACCATGGTCAACGAGAGCAACGGAACCAGCGCACTTAAGCGACCCTCGGAGCAACTTCGCGCCTCAGTGAGCATGGGAGCAGCGCACGCAGAGGGATGGCTCAAAATATCGCCCGACACGCTATGCTGACGTTGGCGCTGTGCTGCTATCACCTGCACCTTGCGAAGCCAGTTCGGAACGTCACCTTCTACGAGACTGCATGTGCGGCTTATCCTGGCGATTACATCGGCGCGTTCGTTCGACTATACCCTGTCTGGCACTACGCTCTTCGCGGACGTGCCAGCACCATGGTCAACGAGAGCAACGGAACCAGCGCACTTAGCGACCCTCGGAGCAACTTCGCCCTCAGTGAGCATGGGAGCAGCGCACGCAGGGATGGCTCAAAATATCGCCCGACACGCTATGCTGACGTTGGCGCTGCTGCTATCATCCTGCACCTTGCGAAGCAGTTCGGAACGTCACCTTCTACGAGACTGCATGTGCGGCTTATCCTGGCGATTACATCGGCGCTTCGTTCGACTATACCCTGTCTGGCACTACGCTCTTCGCGGACGTGCCAGCACCATGGTCAACGAGAGCAACGGAACCAGCGCACTTAAGCGACCCTCGGAGCAACTTCGCCCTCAGTGAGCATGGGAGCAGCGCACGCAGAGGGATGGCTCAAAATATCGCCCGACACGCTAAGCTGACGTTGGCGCTGTGCTGCTATCATCGTGCACCTTGCGAAGCAGTTCGGAACGTCACCGAACGCTGAGAACGAAGCAGATCATTTATGCGCTATTACCGAGATGCTCGATAAAATAAGTACTCAGACATCCGACCTTGCCAAAGGGCAGGTCGCAATACAGGCCGATGTTAAAGATATCAAAGCTTCTCAACATAGAGATTGAAGCAAAGCTTGGTAATATTTACGAACGTCTTGAGGCATTGGAAGCAAAAGTTGTTACCATAAATAACCTTGAAGAAAGCCTTGCAGCTGTTGAAAGCACTGTCGACAAATTAGCGAATCATCTAGCAGTACCCAGTCTTGTCTGGACGACTTGGAAGACAGAGCCCGACGAAATAACCTAATTATTCACGGTTACCGATGAACGAATCATGGCAGAAACAGAGAAAAAAACGCTCGCTGTGCTTTCTTCAGCCCTAGGCCGCGAATTCACACCTGATTTTGTTGAGCGCGCCCACTGCATCGGTAGATTTTCACCGCCGAAGTGCCGTCCTATGACTGTGAAATTCTCTTTTTTTAAAACTAAAACTCTGTCTGGTTGCCGCGCGGAGACCAAAGTCGAAATAAGAGAGAGTATCAACCTACAACTGGAAATTATCGTTTCGACTAATATTAATGCTGTAGTATTGTATCTGTATCTCATATGCTTCTCGCTTGAGTACCCTGTAGCGTATCGCCACAGAACACTTATACTACCATTTACAGAAGGGAAATGTACCTTTGACAGTGCAACGGAAAAGGTGCGGGTGGCGTTGTGAACTAAAGTATCCGAAGAGATGGCGCTGCGAAAACTATCATCATCATTGCGCCGGGGGCATATGGCTGCCGCATTGCTGGCGGGTGCGGGGGTCGCGGTGCGCGCCCCGGTTTGGGCGTTTATTCATGCTGTGCGGGGGTTGTATTCGCGCGCGCGGCAGCTATCGTTACCAAATATTTTCGGGACGTCGCCAGGTGAACCGAACGGCCTCAACTGGCAAAAAAACACCCAAGAAGTAAGCTTACATTGTTTATTGGCAATCGTGAATGCAGCAGTATTCATGTAAACAAGCACCTGTCGTTACAGAGTTGAACATACCATACAACAGAAATATCCATCTGCTTAATAAAATTGCCAGCTGAAACTGAGCAACTCTGTCTCTTGGCTCGTTCAGCATACCTCTTATAGTACGCAGAACGAAGCGTCAGACGATACTATTTACGATGGGTGACCCTTGCACAGTACTTGCGTACAGTGCTGCCCGTCCTCTTTCTCACTTACACATGCGCGTTTGACGATTTGAGCGGTAATAAACAGCATCAAAGCTCGCAAAAGATGCAGTGTCAGTAAGATTAGCTTCAGCCCGACCTACTATTTTGACAACATTGGCGAGAGCCACTCGGCGCTGAAAAAAAAAAAAGTGAAACCACACTGTTGTGCTAGCTATTCCTGTACATAACGTGTTTCTCGTTATTGTGCTCAATATCCTTGTGTTCGTGCCTGCGCGCCAATCTTTTTACGATGAATTCCGACCATTTAGCTCAACTTTCAGTTCAGCTAAGCTCGTGTGTTCTGGGAAAACACCATTTACGGTATCACTTGAAAAGGAAACTTGGTTCATGTTTCAAGAGGTTGCAGTGACAAACACTTTCAGTTGATTAACTGGTGGCGAATAAGGAAAGCCTTAGCGTGAATCCAACATTTCAGCAAGTGAACATTCCTGTAAAGGTTGTCACGGAAGACAAGTTTCGAGAAGTGAGCTACCCTTGCTCGCCCACTGTTTATCAACTGACGTATGTGATAGCGGATGCCTGTGCGTGTTCCTGAAAGCACTCATTTATAAATAAAAAAGAATGATGTACCAGTGGACAGCACCGACAATAGACCGCACATGATGTGTGCGCGCACAATAGAGACATTTGGAACAGTAGTATACTAGACAGCTAGGAAGTGCTGGAAGTAATAGTAGCAATGTTGGAAAAATAGGCAGTGAGTAATCATTTCTGTCAAATGTGTATAATTAGCTTTTTTGTTTAATTGCTATGTTTCGCACTGAAAAATAAAAATTAGCCCATTTTTTCTGGTGCCAATGGTGCATAGTCGTGAAAGACACTGCTTAAACGATGGACGATTGCAAGAAGCTGAATTTACATTTTCATTCTTCACTACCTCCTAATTGTCTGCCTCACTCTTAACACGAGTGTCACACAAAACTAATAAGGCGCAATAGGGGCTAGATGGCACGTCTTCATGCTTGTGATGCGCTGCAGGTAGACACGGACCAGAAAAAACGAGAACAGCACAAGGTGTTGCGCATCACCCTGTGTTGTTCTCGTTTTTCTGGTCCGTGTCTACCTGCAGCGCATCACAAGCATGAACACAAAACTAGCCTTTTTTGGATATAGCTCACGCCAATATCAAAGAAATAGCAGTTATTACACATTCAATCTTTAACATGCACAAACACTGGCCAACTCTATTGAACTCTGATTGTATCTATTGAGTGCACTCATTTATTTTTCTGTTAAAAATAAACATACTTTTAAAAACTCCCTGTCATGTGTCAGGTCTGTTATCTAGAACAAATATTATTTGCTACTTGTCTGTGGTTCCACTTCACATACAAAACAAATTGCTTGCACAAATGCAACGGTGCTGTACCCTCTTTTCTGGATGTGTCTGTTTACATATCATCCCATTAATGTATTGGCAAGTACATTGAATAAAACTAAAGACTAAATTTTCAAATGCTTTACAAATTCAACAGCCTGTTTCATAGAACACTGCCCAAAATGTCCTTATGCACATGCTTCTTCTCCTACTCCACATCATCAAACGTTATTTATTCCAGAGTAGCGACCCGGAAACTATTCTCCAGGTGACCACTACACGAAATGCTTGTTTAATGAAGGCACGAGTGTTTGCACACAGTTTTCTATTTTAGAACCTTCACAATGTCCCTCCCCTACAAGCAATCGGTACACATAACTCTTTTCAGCACTACTGTAGCTTTCCCTGCCATTGCTTTGCAACAGCCTCCACAATTGCAGCAAACTATATTCACTGGGAAAACAAGTGCTGCTAAATATGCACTACTACTGGCCCACTTGCTACCAAGTTACATGTGATACTCTATGCAAATTTTCACACGTAGATTAAAGTACAGTATGTGCACCCCATCACATGCACTATCCAAAAAATTTGAAGCCAGCACATTTCCTCTAAACTGAATAATTCATGAAGCAAGAAGCAATAATTTGTGGACCCAATTTTGTACTGCTTCAACATACCGTACACTATCACTGCTTTTCAGTATAAGGCTTGCATTTGTCCGCCTGGTAAACTTTGGTGGTGGATAGGCGACTCTTGAGCTTCTTACGACTTGGTGTGGGTAGCTTGGAAACCAATGATCTCTCTTTTGTCCAGTTTTCTGAGAAGAAAAAAAATTGAGTCATGAGAAAAAGCAAGAAAGAAATGATGAAAGAAAAATAAATTGGTTCAATAAGTAAAGTGTCCACAACCATACCTTGTGAGGATTTGGGACGACGAATTTACTTTCAGTAGTGGAAAATCCTCTGCTGACTTGAGGTAGGTTCAGAGATAAGCATCCGAGCGTGTGCTGATATGAGCAGTTTCTTGGAGGCTGTGGCTGGATTGGAAAGGAAAAATAATGATTACTATGGTAGAAGCGTGAGTGGATTGCGATTCATGTCTGAGAAGAATGTATATGAGAGCACTGCATGAGAAAAATAGTGTGCACATAACATTGCTTTGTTTGTGAATTTGTTTTAGTGGTGACCTTCAGTGGACCGTGTCTGACCAAGCCTCAGTTAGAGGATACTAAGTTAGTTAATTTCCCAACTCTATAAACTACATGGTATGTGCAAATGTAATATGTATGATTGTAAACTTACGAAAATGTATAAATGCATATACATACTATAAGTTCACTTGGCCATGCATTGGACTTATGAGCATTTATCTCAGAAGACTAATTTGTGCGGAAATAGGTAAAACTTATGCTGTGATCTGTGTTACAAAGTTTAGCAGTAAAGATATTTTTTGCAAAAGTGAGAACGAAGTAAACAATCTTAGAAAATGTCGTTGTAATCCACAAGCGGTGCATCCGATCAGCTGGACGAGTCGTAAAACCTTTTGAAATGACAAAAACCGTAGTGCATGCAAAAAAAAAAAGCTATGTTCAAATGCAAAGCAGTGCATTTTCACTCACCGGTGCGCACATCCACATGGTGCATGGTTATTCCGTTTTCGTAGGTAGTCTCCGAGCTCCTTGCTGGCATTGAATTTTCACGCTGGCAGCCGGTGAAGCGCCGCAGCTGACGTGATTCACAGGCTTTAGACACGTTCGCTTTGTGGCAGCGGCATGTAAAATTTGGCGCACAAACTCGCATTGCTATATCAAAACTGATTTAAAACGGAGCTGCGTAACGCTGATCAAAGCAAACGACCGCGGTACAATTTGAATGAAATAACCGACCGAAGCGCAATCGATGCCAATGGGCTGCTGCTTTTCGAGCGTCAATGTAATCTCAATACTTGTCCTCAAACAATCAAGCTCTTGTATTAACTCTAGAAGTAACATAAAAACTGGTCCCTACTAGCTATATGCAAAATGACACGGTAACTAAGCTTTCAACAATCTTCTGATACATTCTGAAATAAAATTTTTGGCCGCGTTGAGCGCCCCAACACGGAAAATGCGAACTAACTTATCCGACCGCTAAAAGAGGAGTCAGTAGCTCCACTCTCCGCGCATATCGATGGAACTCGCCGCGGTTGATTTTTTCGCCCTCTGCGGCGATCGCTGGAACTTGAGACTTTCCGGGGCCTGGTATCGCGTTACAGTATCTTGCAGCCCCGAATATATTATAGGACATCGGTATCAACCAAAACAAACCTTCTTGGTAAAAACCCGAGCAACACTCCTCCTGACTGCCATTGGACCCAATATTAAGGGGATTCCCAGGGAAAGCTCTTTCACTTCGCCTACACGAGTGACACAAGTTTCTCTACTATTTTTTTTTAAGCTAGCAGTCTAAGCTTCATAAACACACCATTCCACGATATGCTGAACAGATCTCAGTAGTAGAAGATTAGACTTTATATTAGAACTTCACCTTTTATGCGCTGCCATCGAAATTAGACGGATTGCTTGCTAACGCTGGACGTCTTTCGCCACGCATGGTGCAGCATAGTGGGCGCCATTTCAAGCACCAACAAAAAAAAATCACAGCATATCCACGGGGTGAATGATGATGATGGGGCGAAGCTACGGAGGGATCATCTGTAAACCGTGAAAACTCTTCCGTGAAATGCGCCCAGTACATATTAAAAGTGTGAAACATCGTGTATATATTAAACATCAAACTTTTATTGTACTGTTGGTTTACGTGGTCCCTTCATTATCACTTGTGATCGGTGAAATGCAAGGAAGAAGTCCGCTCCCGAGCGAAAGAGCGCCAAGAGCGACCGCATTCCCCGCTCGCCCTGTGCGAATTAAAGGCAAGGCTAGAGGGAAGACAGGACACGCGTTCCACGACGCGAGGTCGGTAGCATGCCCAACGAAAGCCAACGGAACGCGATCGTGCAAGTGCTCCGGCTTCGCATCGCCTCATGGTTCCATTTAGCGTCCCAAAACCAAATATATTGCTCAAGGTGTGCCTTGCGTTTTTCGTAGAAATAATTTCTTTATCATGTACATTAGGACGAAAAGTTGAAAGCTCACTAGAGTGTATCGCCCGCAAAGTATGTCTTTTAGTGTGATTTAACTCTCGTACGGCAGGGTCCTCGCGCCGTTGCCGGTCCACCTCGCCCGTTGACGATCGGGCGAAGTGGCTACATACAACAACTACTACTACACTTTAAGAAAAACATCTGGCGTTCTTTCGTTCTGCTTTTACAAAACATCTGGCGTCTTTCGTTGGTTTATTTCATCAATCAACGGCGTTTTGAACAAAATTTTTATTGTTCAATCACGCACAGGAGAATCTCACCAGGCACTACCTTGGAGGTAAACAATGGCTGCTAATGGGAATGAGAGACAGAAGAAGTCGGCTTTTAGCTAACACTTACACTTCTACTTCTACTAACGTTTCCTACTGGAACATGCCAATGGCTGCTAATGGGGAATGAGAGACAGAAGAATTCGGCTTTTAGTTAACGCGCACACTGCGAATTTTTTATTGTTCAAAACGCACAGGAGAAATCTCCCACCGGCACCACCTTGGAGGTCAAAGCGTAAGACTTGTTACGGACTACTACGATGACGACGACTACGAGGAACGAACGGGTGCCGCCTTAAGGAGCTTCGCCCCTAAAACATATCTGTGAATGAAGATTTTTCACCGGCAACACGACAGGTTAGAAATAAGCTTGCTGATTTCGCCAATCTTTGCCGCAATCTCCTGCTTATCAACTAAGGTACAAGAAGCTGCTTGTAAACAAAGAATTTACATCTACGACTACAAACAGATAGCGTTAAGAAAATAACTTGCCAAAGCCCACCTGAAAGGCTTCCTACCAGCGCGAAGACCGCGACCCGATAGGGCTACGTGAGGGGACGGGATGCCCAGTCTTCCAAATCAAGTGTGTCTTTCTTCTGGCTAACGTCCGAAGTATTATAAACAGCGTGAAGCTCTGAACTCTGTTATCGATACATGTGAGGCAGACATCGTCGCTCTAAGAGAGACTTGGTTGAATCCTAATGTTCATACTAGCGAATTATTAGATAAGTCGTCCTATTCATGTTTTATCGGTGCGATCGCACTAATCGTATTGGTGGCGGTGTATTGCTCGCGATAGCTAAATCCATTCCTTCTTACTCCATTTATATTCAAACTAATTTTGAATACACGTGGGCTTGCGTAGAACTAGGACACAAAAAATTATTTTTGGTGTATGTTACCGCCCACCTTCCGACTCTTCCACTTTGTCTCCGAGCTTCATGACGCCCTTAACGTAATAATAACACGGCATCCTACTGCACCAATATTTCTCTAGGTGACTTCAATTTTGCTAACATCTCATGGTCCTCGAAGCGCCTGTGTTAAACCCCTTTTCATCTCAGAGTAGTGAATTTTTAGGTCTTTGTTCCACTTTTTCTTTTAGTCAACTCGTCACTAAACCACCAGGTCACTGAATCTTAGTGCGAATACCTTAGACCTTATTTTAACTACATGTCTGGACCAAGTGTCGTCAATATCTTATTTGCCCGGTCTAAGCGACCACTTATTGCTCGCGTTTGAAATTGGCGCTACTAAAGTTAAAACGGCTCATACCACTAAAACCATCCGCGATTACAGCCGAGCTAACTTCGAAGTAATCAACAGCAATTTATCCAAATTTCTAGACAATTTTACGTTTGGTTTTTCAGACCGAAGCGTAAATACCAACTGGAACATGTTTAAAACAACAGTCCATGAACTAATTGCAAAACATGTACCAAACCGCACAATCACTTCGGATACTAACGCACCGTGGTATAATGGTTACTTGCGCAGATTATCAACAGAAAGAAAAGATTTTATCGTACGGCTAAACTAACTCCTTCAGAAGACCGTTGGGCGACATATAAAGAAGCTAACAGAACTTACGTTGTCGCGCTAAAACAGGCTAAAAGTTTCTTCATGCAGACCACACTACCATCTATGCTCCGCGATAACCCGAAGAAGTTCTGGCGCGTTATTAATCCTCCGTCAAAATCATCAGTAACACTGACTGATTCTAGTGGAGTCCCAATCACAGAGTTCGAATGTCCAACCATCCTTAACAATGTATTTTGCAGCAAGTTTGTCCTTTACAACGGTTCGTGTTACCTAATCCGCCCTTTCACAACTATTTACCCATGGATGACATTGTCATTGACAGTGTTGGTATCGAAAAAATAATACAGTCTTTGAAGGTTTTCGCAAGTCCAGGTGTTGACCTTATTAATGCAAAATTTCTCAAAGGTACAAAGGCATACTTATCTCTGTTTTTGCTACTAATTTTTAACAGTCCATTGATACAGGTGAAATTCCTGACGACTGGAGAATCGGGAAGGCGGTTCCAATCCATAAATCAGGTAACAGCGCTTCTCCATACAACTACCGCCCGATATCATTAACCAATATCCCGTGCAAAATCTTGAGAGCACATTCTTTACTCCGAAATTTTTCATTTGCTTGACTCAAACTCGTTTTTTCACACGCACAACACGGCTCCCGAAAAACTCTCTCTTGTGAAACACAACTAATTGCATTCACTCATAAGCTTCACCTAATTCTTGACTGCCGCTCACTCGCCGACTGTATCTTCTTGGATTTCTCAAACGCATTTGACAAGGTTTGCCACGAAGTGCTTCTCTCAAAACTAGCGCAACTTAACCTTAGTTCGAAAATACTGACATGGCTATGAACATTTCCTCTGTAACCGATCTCAGTTTGTAACTTAACGATCATACTTCACCCAGTAGCTCAGTCGATTCTGGAGTGCCTCAAGGGCCGGTTTAGGACCCCTTCTTTTCTTAATCAACATCAACGACTTACCTCAGAGCGTAACTTCTAACATTTATTTGTTTGCTGATGACTGTGTTGCTGTCCGTGAAATTACTAACGCCCAGGACGTAACCACATTGCAAACTGATCTTAACGCTATTTCTGACTGGTGTAACGACTGGCTAATGACACTAAACAACAATAAATGCAAAGTCTGACGTGTATCCCGCACTGCGTCTAATCCACAAGCATACCAGCTTAACAACACCATCCTTGAGTCAGTAACATCTTACCGCTACTTGGAGTACACATAACATCAGATTTAACTTGGTCTCTTCATATTAACCACATAGTTAACAACGCTAACCGAACACTCGGATACCTACGACGTAATTTCTCTTCTGCACCCGCATCACTAAAACTGCTTCTTTACAAACCTTAATCCGCTCCAAACTTGAGTACGCTTCTGCTGTATGGGACCCCAGTACTGCCAAGCTAACGATTCACTTGAACTTGTTCAAAATAACTCTACCCGATTCATTCTCCACAACTACGATCGAACTGCTAGTATCTCCTCCATGAACTAACTCTCAGTCTACCGTCACTTGCTTCACGCCGTTATTTTTCCCGACTTGCCTTTTCCACAAAATTTACTTCCATAACAGCCAACTGCGTAATGAACTAATCGCTAAACCATCCTACCACTCCGTTCGCATTGATCACTCCCACAAAGTTCGAATCATTTCCTGTCATACTGATCACTGTTTTCATAGTTTTATTCCACGCACATCACAGGATCGGAACCGCCTTCCCGGAAGCATCGCCGCCATTGAAGACCATCAACTGTTTAAAACAACATTAGCTAACACTGTATAAATAGCAGCCGAAGAACTTGTATTTTTCTTACTGTTTGCTGCATTTTTTGTTTGCTTTTACTTGTTTTATTTTTACTCACTCCCCTCTGTAATGCCTTTGGCCTTGAGGGTACTAATAATGAAAATGAAAATGAAAATCACTCTCGAACATGGCACCGAAGTTGTATGCGTAACTATTCATGAGGTTGGGAAGGTCCTACCAAGCACGTCCATCGGAAAAGTGACCGGAGAGGACAGCATAACAACTAATTTGGTCAAGATGGAGGAAATTTCATACTTAGGAAGCTTGCGACACTTATCTGTTTTGCCTGAAAACTTCAAATGTGCTAGAGAGTTCGACAAACGCCAGTATAAAACTAACACACAAAAAGCCGTAGGGGTCTAAGCAGGAGGGACAGAAGAGTACAGTGTAAACAGATATAAAAATAAGAAAAGGAAACGAACACTAAGAGTGAACATTAACACAATTCATTAAAAGATGTAAAACATAGTGCATAATGAACAAGTTGAAGCCGAAAATAACAACGAATATTGTAAATGCGCAACAATAATATAGGTCCAAATAATATATTAGCAGAGCAACAAAAGATGCGCAAAGAGAAACGATATATTCAAGAACTAATTGCATCAATAGCATAAGTGCTGCATACGTTTAGCTACGGATGAGTCGTTCCAGTCAGTTATGGTACGGGGAAAGAAAGAGTAATTGAAAAGGTTAGTTTTCGTGAGATAAGGCTTTAAGGATTCTGTATGGCGATGTCTCGTTCGGCGTGCTACAAGTGGCTTCAAGAAGGGATGTGGACTCATGAAAAAATGATTGTTTTTCCGCAAAAGATGAATTTAGGTGGATGAATTTTCCTTCGTAATTTCAATGTTTGGATGTTATTAGCTAGCATAACGGTGGTTGGGGAGTCGTTTGAGCGATATTTGGAAAACAACGAATCGGACTGCTTTACGTTGGACTTCTTCCAAAGCGTCAACGTTAGATTTTTTATAAGGGCCACACGATACATGCATACTCTAGTTTAGGATGGATGAGTGAGTAATATGCTGTTAAGTAAATAGGGGAGCCTGTTTTAACTTATGCCTCAGAAAGCATAGATTCCAGAAAGCTGCCTTGCAAATGTTAGAAACATGAGCATTCCAGGATAAGTTGCTCGTTATTGTGACACCCAGATACTTGTATTCACGAACTTCTGTGAGAGGTGTAGAAGGAATGCTGTATGGAAAAGATAAATTGTTAAATTTTCTCGTAACTTTCATAAAACCAATTTGTTAGCACTTAGTTCCATATTCCATTTGGAACACCACGATGCTATGTTTTCAAGGTTATAATTAAGCGCTTTGGTCTTCACTGCAGTTTATTTCGTTAAACAATTCGCAGTCATCTGTGAACAGCCTAATGTGCACGGGTGATTTAATTACATCACAATGTCATTTATATAAACTAAAGTAATAGGGGTCCTAAAACATTGCCCTGTAGGACACCCGAGATTAGATATTGTTAGCGAAGCCAGTTGACTACTGTGAAAACGCACTTACGAAAGAGAAGTTTTGGGAAATGGGCGGCAGAACTAGGACCGATTGATCTACTTTCAGCGTAAACAGAATATAAACGGAAGCAATATGGAATCTACAAGAGACATGCCAAATATTTATGAACCTTGAGAGCAAGCTGGGTGTAGAAAAGCGTACGCTACGATGTATCATCTTCGTGTGACCAACCGGAAAAAATGCCGAGGGTCTCTGATGCTGCCGCTAAGACGACTCGAAGGCGAAAGCCTCAGTACCGATGCACTAAAGACCGAAAGGACACGTTAGAATCCGACGAGCTTTCTGGCTCATCATGCCTCATTTCGTGCTCGCCAACCTACTCTGGCGTTGCACATTTCAGCCTACGACACAGTGCACTAGGCCTAGCTCCGAGTCTTCCATAGCGCGCCATTTCCTCGTTACTCCATAACCGTCAGCCAGATGAATCACGCGAGAGCCGATTTTCTGATACCCTCCAAGCAGCCGGCGCTTCTGTGGAAGCTTTCCATGACACTGCTGCGACAAGGGATCGGCTTCTTTATCTTCATCACCGCAGCTACACGCGTTCGCAAAGGCGAAGTGAGCGCGCAGCTCACGCGCTTTGAGCCACGCCCGAGACGTCACGTGATTTTTTTTACCGCTTTTTGTTCACCCTTATTCTCGTTCAAGGCCACCTAGCATAAGACACATAATACATGTAACGATTAGAAACCTTAACGATTGAGAAATCTGCTGAGTACACAAGAAAACCCTTTATATTGCCACGCGCGCTTCTCTTGTTATCGCTTTGTAACTGGTCCGTTGCACGTGTGATCGCTGTCTTGCGCGGGCCACGACAGAAGTCTGGGAACATTCCAGATTGTAGTAGATCACTTTATCAAGATCGCGCACATGACACGAATGGCCAAGATTATTCCAGAGCTTGGGCAACTACCTGTGATAAGGCTGGAAAGTTCGATGCATGATGTATAAAACGGCGCGTCCCAACGATTATCAGTTTTATCGACGGCCGACGCTCTGTTCGCCACTATCAGTGTACAGTGTGTATTGCTGTAGTTTGACTTTCCATTTCCCGGCCACAAGTTCGGCCAAATAAAGAGATTTATCTTCGAGACGCCGACTGGTGCCTTCGTCGACGTCACGACCCCGTGACATCTGGTGGATGTGCTGGGTACTTCATGTTCCGGACACCCCCGTCAAGCCGTGAACCCAGCCCCGTTCGTGAAGAAGACACCGACACCATCAGGGACAGTCGGGTAAGCCGTAGACTGAAAGGACTGCCCCTCAATTTGGACACCTACCGGAGAAGCCAAGAGCCACGGTGACGAAGACAATGAGCATGATGACAGCGGCAGTGTCCCCTGCAGCTGTAGCGATGCAGCCGCCCAGAGAGCCGCCGACCTTCCATTGATCGCCAAGCGATGACCCCGAAACATGGCTGCAGACGTTCGAAAGGGTCTCAGCATTTAACAACTGGAACACCGACGATAAGCTGCGCCACGTGTGCTTTTACCTGGAAGACACGGCAAGGACTTGGTTAGAGAATCGGGAATCCACTCTTCGAACCTGGGTATCTTTCGCAGCGCTTTCTTGAAAACGTTCACAAGCGTCGTCCGAAAGGAAAGGGTCGCAGCCTTGCTGGAGACACGAATGCAACTCCCAAACGAAAGTGTAAACATCTTCGCGGAGCAAATGATCCGACTATTCCGCCACGCCGACCCTGCCATGACCGGGGAGAAGAAGGCCGTTTCCTCATGCGAGGAGTAGAGCAAGAGCTCTTTGCCTGACTGATGCGGAACCCCCCCCCTCGACAGTTCAAGTATTTGTCTCCGAAGCAACGACCATAGAGATGACGCTGGAAATGCGAACACGCCAGTACAATCGCCGATCGATTGAAGACAGCCTAGCTGTTCATGCCCTCTGCTCCGACGACCTGCGCGAAACGATCCGAGCGATCGTAGGGAGGAACTGTGCAAGATGTTGCCCTCACCACAGCCTCAAGTGGACTCGATCGCAAATGTCGTTCGATCAGAATCCAGCAGTCGCTGGGCGACCTCGAACCACCACGCATTAGCCGCAAGCCATGAGCTATGCTGCTGCAGCCCGACGCAACGCCTCCCCTCCTCGCTCACGTCAAGACGCCGGGCCGCCGCAGCAGTTCCGCCGCTACCACCAATGTCATACCGCCCGCCAGCCGGCCAGCGATACATGCCGACGAAGACCGACTTTGGCGCGCCCCTGACCACCACCCACTCTGCTACCATTGCGAAGAAGCTGGCCACACCTGCCGCTGCTGGCAGTACACAGATGGGACTTCGTGGGCTCGCCATTGATGCGCCGAGTCCACAGCGGGGTGAACGACCACGCGACATCGCCTACTACCTTGCCAGAGCGCAGTGGACACCCCACAACCTTCTCGTCGCCGTCGCCAGGCCGCTACGTCTTTCCCCAATGCCGATCATACACTGGCCCCACTCGGGGCCGGTCACCTAGCCCGTACCGGAAACTCAGGCAGCGACCGATGGAGGTACTGTTGCTGTAACGAAACCCCGAACATCCTCCGCCGCCGACGACGACCCGCGACGAAATCTAAAGAACACGCCGCAAGCCGAACGGAGCCCTGAAGTCGAAACTTCGCGGCCCGAAGAAGACCTGAAGACGCAACGGGGAAGCAGCGGAACAAACCGACGTAGCCGTGACCTGACGCCACACATAGCTGCAACGCAAGACGACTAACTGGCGACCTCGACGTTCTTATCGCGACGGCCACAGCGTCACAGCTCTCGTCGACACCAGAGCTGACTATTCGCGACTCCAGCAATTCATTCGGCACCTAGCGGCAATAAGGGAAGCTGCGTACCGATGTCCAAACAGTCCAAGCGCCATTCGTTGTACGTAGGATCACGGTAGGATGGTGCCGCCCGTGAAGAAAAAAACGAACGGCCAAGCAGTTCTGCTGTGTTCCTCAGTGCGTGTCTGCGAGATGGAAGGACAGCACCATTTTTTTCACGCATTTCCTTCCGAGGCCAGAGACCGAAGCCGCAGAGCGCGGTGGATTGCGTATCCGCATCGGCAAGGCTGTGACAGCGACGATGACTGTTTGCTCGCGGCATTTTGCACGGGACGATTTCTTCTTTCCAGGTGAGGCACTAGTGTTGACTTGTTAACTCGAACCTATTAAATGACCATTGTATCCAGTGACTACATGTCGCTGCGGCGCCCGAAGTATGTAAACAAATTTCGCAGAGACGCGGTGCGCCATGTGCATTACACTTGCTATTGAGCTGCGCTTTATTTTCTGCGTATGCTCACCGGAATAAAGGGACTTGATTCATTGGGCACACTTCCGAATATTATTTACTGCGTGCATTATGCCGCAATTCGAGCACATGTTCGACCTGTCAGCGGTTTCTGCGACGTTTGTCTTTACACGTGGCGGCCACCCAGAAGGCATTTAACGTTTTAGTCCAGCACATCGATCGCGCAACTTAAACGGGTATCGGGAGTTCTGGTGTTTACTAGTATTGTGCCAGCCAGTTCGGGAAGCGATCGTTGTAAACTTGCCACTTTTGGAAGCGCGGTCAATCGCTTGCGTGGCACGGACGAAATTGCAGAGCACGCAGACGCTCAGCGCACGAGTAAGGAATTGTTGTCCTATCACGCGCGAAGGCGTCCCATATGATGCTGGTATTTCACTCAGACGGTTTCATTGCAGTAATCGGCGACAAACGCGCCAGCCTCGCGTGAATTTTACTCGCCCTTGCAAGTCTTGAAGAAACCAACAGCATCCACTTTCCGCTGGCGTGTACCGTGTCATAAGTGCAGTTTTAGTACCTAATGTAGCATTATCTAGATTTCGATTATTCTGATGCCAGAGGCAAAAGTATTCATAATTTGATTGTGTTAAAGCATCATTCAACTACGTCTTGCAGATGCTACATTTGGTGTGCAATGTTCTATGACAATGAAACACCCCCCCCCCTTTTTTTTAGGCATTGTGGCCTTGTTTCTGGTGTAAAAAACTAAATTCAGCACACACTGACTCATGAAGTTCAAACAATTTATTTTTCAGATGTGCCATGCCTGCGAAGACGGCTTAAGAAAAACGCTGTACCAAGCGTAAACCTGCCGAAAACACCATGCTATGATGAAAATAAAGAGTCTCGATTAAGAGAGCTGTCGCAGGCAAGACTTCGTCGATGTGCTGAACGGTCAGCCAGAGTGAGTTAAATGCACTGCATAACACAGAACCTATCCGCTTTGGGTACAGGGTCATCCAATCTTAGGTGAACACCTCCTCACAGAATCTGATGTCTGATACATTACTCGTAAAATTATTATTGAGCTTATGCACGACATTAGACATGACGTATTCACCTTAGATGTGGTCTCCCTGTACATAAGCCACGATTACATGTATGGGGTACATAACGATGTCAACACTTAATGCGTTTCAGAATGGACTGAGCAAACAAACTGCTGAAACGATAACTGAAAAAAAGACGTTGCCTGCTGAAACCATAACTGAAAAAAAAGACATTGCCTGAAGTGCCAAGTCCTGCCAGCGCCACCATGGTAAATTGGCTGCCTGAAACTTTTTATACTTCACCGTTCTTTTTCAACTAAACCCAAATTACATTACAGGATGATCTCCCATCCCTTGATAATGGCTTCAACCAAAGCCTTGCACGCTCCATAGCCGACGAGGACTTGGAAAATATGGTAACATCTCTTTGTATACGTGTTGTGGTAGCTTGCTTTACAAGCCTCCATCATGCTGTCTGGATTCACTTAACAAAAAACTTTGTACCATGAAATGCATGGGATGAGTGTGTTTTAACTTACACAAAAACTCTGGGCTTCCTATTTTTAACTTTCGTTTAACATGCTGACATGCATTATTGGAAAAAAGCATTGAGAAAAAAGAGACCGTGTCATGTCAATGTTATCAGTTATTTCAGAAATACGAACTATTGCTTTTGTTTTGTGACAGGAATGTGCTTGCCAACCTGGCCCCGGACAGAAATAGCAGAATTCTCTGCAGAGGAAAAAGGGTGGCTCATTTCCTTGTGGAGATGGCTTCGGGGGCTCGGACTTCTGAACACAAAGCTGTGCAAGTGACGTCGGGTTCCTTTACACATAAGTTTGTGGGCACCATAAACAGTGGAACATCAATACTTTATGTGGCCTGCCATCAGTAGAAGTTTGATGGCCTAGTAAGGTGCTACGAAAAGATGCATCCACTCTCGGGACGGCACCAGTTGTCTGGCAAGGAAAGAATTGCTCTAACTTGGTCAAGCTGAAGCACAATATCTCGACAGCGTTTCTCAGCCATCTTTCAGCTGTTCACTAACAACCTGCAGCAGTATAATTGCAGAAAGAGTGCAGATCTTGTCTGAGATATTGAAATTAACGGCTGTACCAACAAAAGAAGATGTTGTTGAGCATTTGCCAAAGTGTTTCAAACAGTTCAGCAATGTGCGTGTCATTGTGGACTGCACA
This sequence comes from Rhipicephalus sanguineus, assembly GCF_013339695.2. Classification (NCBI taxonomy): domain Eukaryota; kingdom Metazoa; phylum Arthropoda; class Arachnida; order Ixodida; family Ixodidae; genus Rhipicephalus; species Rhipicephalus sanguineus. Next base: position 148,376,412 of record NC_051185.1, read on the forward strand.
GAAATACCAATAGCCAGCCTAACTGCCTGCGATGTGCACTGCAGTGTTATTCCTTCTACAAGAAGGGTTTCACTGTCAAGTACATGGTGACTGTTACCCCGAGTGGTCTCATTGCCCACATAAGTGAGGGATATGGGGGCCGAACATCTGACAAGGCTATATTTGAACAAAGCCGTCTGATTAATGAACTTGACCCGGTATCAGATGCCGTAATGGCAGACCGTGGCTTTCTGATTGATGACGTCTGTGCTGACCATTTAATTGAATTAATCAGGCCGCCATTCAAAAGACACAAAAGCAGATGTCTAAGGGTGACGCCCTTCGAACACAAAAGATAGCGTCGGCAAGGGTCCACGTTGAGCGTGCGATACAGCGTATGAAAATATTTAAAGTCTTGTCGACAAGGATTCCCTGGAGCATGGTGGGACTACTTGATGACATTGTGGTAGTGGCGGCTGGTATCACAAACTTGTCATCCCCAATTTTAGCAGCACATCGTTTTTTGTGAATACAGCAGCTTCTTTTGGGTATTTCACTTCAGGCAAATAATAATTTCTGGTTTTAGGTGCCGAAACAAAGATATGATTTTGAAGCATGTGTTAGCGGAGGACTTCGGAATAATTAGTTCACATGGGGTTCTGTAATGTGCACTAAACCTATAAGCACATGGGTGTTATTTTGCCCCTTTGAAGCCCTTAAGAGGTTAGTGCCATCGGACTCAGTATGAGCTGCATTGCGGGAGCACGTGGCCAAACGTTAGGTATGATTGTACAGTTGCAACGATCGTGGCATGTCTTTGTGTTATCAGGCTGTTCCTGTGGATGCACGTCACCTCCACGAGCTTTCACGCTCGCCCTTGTTTGGCCATGTGGTGATACCAGCTTTGAAACGATAACTTCGATGGTGAAAAAAGGGTAGTGGGGGTGATGCACACTGATAGGAACAGCAAACTATCTCCCAGTAACTCGAAAATATGCCATGATCGGAGCCACTGTACAACCTTGAAGTGCACTCGCCCACACGTTCCAGTGGTGTAGCTCATACTGAGCACGATTGTACACTCCTTGCTATGTTTTAAAGTTTGTCCTTTTGTTTTACATCACTCCATCTTGTGTTTATTTATCCAATTTTAACCTGTGTTCCTATGTTACCCCACATGGCCTTTAAAGGTCCTCGACTAGGCCCCTTTGCAGAGTTTTGTCATACGCTAATAGTTGTTAAGTGCCACCAGAAAAGCTTTCGTATTGAAATGATTTTTATAACAATTCATTATGGGAGGAAATAGAAGAATGTGTGCCATTACAATGCTGCCAAAAAGCAAGTGTCTTTGCCGAGAGACATTCCCTCTTTTTGCCAAGGTCAGTGTGCACTAGTGTTCTTTTCCTGCAATCTCTAATACCGGAGTAGAGAATATGCCTTGTGAACGTGTCATATGTAGTACAATTTTTTTAAGTTCCATACCTAGCTGCGCAGCACACTCAAGTGGCAGCATTGCATATTTGGTATTAGGTGATCTAACTGAGCTCGTGGCATGGTTGGCATCATTGGAAGAAATTTGTATTGCATAGAAGTGTCCGTGCTGTGTTATTGGCTCTCTCTCAAAGCATGGGGGCCTTCTGCTTCAAAATTTAGTAGTTCTTAAGCCACTCGGCCATTTCAGTTTTCAGTAATGATCATCACGCGATCTTCGGGCTGTACCCGTTTTTTCTCACACTTTTTGTAGATCAGCAACAACAGGCGTAGTTTATGCTTGTGCACCAGTGTTGCGGAATTGCCACTCCGGAATTGGAATGGAATGGGGACAATGCTTGGAGGAATGGAATTAAGTGACTTTTGCACGCAATGGAATGAGAATGGACTTACGTCTTTTTCCGAAAATAGAGCACGTTTTTGGTCTACGCGCTGTTTTTCAAACTTCAGACATTAATAAGCCAGAGCCTCGAATTTAACAATGAGGCACTATTTTTAAAATGACTCGGCTGATTACAAGCACGGTACATTTATAAGCTATGCGCCTACTACAATTCTGTCCTTATATAGAACCTTTTCACAGGAGGGAAAAAACGCCACCATGTTGGGCTGTGCGCAGGAGTACAAAGGCTTACGTCACAGCCTCGGCGGAGCATTTTTGGGGGTCACACCGTTAGCGCAGCCTAAGAGGACTAACGACACCCGAGGACTCGTTTGTGAAAACGTCTATGGCTGTGTTGCTCCAAAGTTTGTCTCTATTCTTCGTGTAACCACGGCTCTAGGCCGTTGGTATGTGTCGTGCGGAACTACAGCAGCGGCATCCCCCCACCCTTCCCCCTTACGCCTTGTGATTTTTTTTTCGCCTGACTGCGCCCCAGTCGCCTGCTGTCTCCTTGCTGAGAGCTGGTCAGCCTCTTGGGTGGGATCATTTCATTATTATCGTTATCCTTTTTCATTGCATCTTTTCTTCGCTCGGATAACTCTGCACACACCAGTGTTCGCATCTCCAAGCAAAGGAGGGTATTGGGGAGGAATGTATTTTGCTACTACTGTAATATCATGCTCAAATTAGTCATGTAGGCCTGAGTACATATTTTTTTCAAAGTCGAAGGCTACAGCGCATTCTCTAGGTCTACCTTTAGTTAGCCATAGCCAAGGGTAGGCGTGGTGTAAAAGTGTGAACGATCTGCCAATTTGTAAAAGAGAAACTGAGGCATAAGTTACTGTACAAACAAATGCATTATCCCAGCAGATAGTGAAGGGATACACAAATTATCCCTGCGCGTTGGTTTCCATTGATGCCCCTACACGAAAGTGGCGAACATTCTATGCAAAGCCTGATCTTTATCTCACGAGCAGTTTAGTACCTGACACACGTAAATTACCTTTGCGACAAAAAAGACATTGCATACCTGCGTACAGGCGAGCACAGAAAGTCCCTCGACCTTGGTAATGTGCTTTGTGTACTTATGTAGTTCTTGATACATCTGATGACATCAGCTTTATGGGACGTTCATTCTTAACCCGATAAAACTATCAAGATGCCTCTCGTACGTTGAGGAATTAAAGGAATAGAATTGAACTGCCCGGCCATTCATGGAGTGGGAATGGGCTAAGTTTTTTCATTCTGAGGAATTGAAAGGAATGGACTTGCGGCAAGTTCTAATTCCCCGGAAAAGAATTGGAACGGAATGAAGGTGCCCATTCCGCAACACTGTTGTGCACCCTTTTACAACTTGTATTCTTCATTAATGTGCACATTTGACGCAAGTTTTCATGTGATGGTACTCCGATACATTTGCTGTTTCATTATTTATAATTTTTAATCTGTCTGCACTGCATTGTGGCTTTGTTTCAATGGCTGTATATTAAACCTTGCCTTTTGTTTTTTCACAAAATAAACCATGCAAAATCATATTGCTCTGACCATTTTTTCTCTTTCTGAATGTATCTCCACTCATTCTATCTAGCCGAACAGAACACGAGCACTAACATAGAGCAGTGGCAAATCTGCATATAATGAATATCTGAAAAGATTTCAAACAAGTGCAAAGTACCCTGAATAAGTGGTTTCATTCAATAATGAAAGAATGCAACTTGTCTTGTTCTCTTGTGTCCATATTTGCATGCATTACCTCCCGTCATGATCAATCCTTGTTAACAAGCTTAAGCTTCTGTTCCAAGTTCTATTCAATTTCTGCATCATGATTCGCTAAATACGATGCAAATGGTTCTCCTGGGAGGCATAAAAAAAATGAACCGCCAACATGCTCATAAAGGGGCCCTGAAACGCTTTTTGGACTAATCACAATGCCTTGTGAATCCCCAGTTGCAAAAATTAAAGGCAGTTACTGCACCAATAGGTTGATTTTTTTCCTTTGGTCTCGACTAGTGTGCTGAAAGGTACGGGTCTAAAAAGGGTGGCATGGCCCTGCTCAGAAGCTGTGCTTTTTTTATCCTGACAGTGCCACTCCTAATTAATGCACATGCAGCACTCTTGTTACATAAGCACCTGGAGCTGCATCCCTAGCAGAGACCCATCAACACACACAGCTGAGACCGCTTGACATTTCACATTCTGGCATTCACACTATGTATGTTACAGAGCACGGTAATATGGGGGCCCCTTCAACAGGGGTATCTTCAAACAAAAATTATGAAAACTTATATCTCATACATGCAGAAAAACAAGGTGTGTATTGCATCTGTCAAGACGGGTAAGCTCAATCGCCACAGTGCAACAAGCTAAGATATAGTTTGGCACACAGTAAGGTTCAGTTCATCTGCTCGACATAATGCATGCACATGAACATTTCATACAATGTTTGCAATATGAACAGCACTTAAACACAATGTAAATAAAATGTTAAGGGGACTAACAAGCACCTCAAATGAGCCATAATATGGTTAAAACCAATGCTTACATTGAAAGTTGTGACCTTCATTTAAATGTCGCAGTGCCACAGACTGAACATACTGCAACAGGATGAACAGCATTTCTGGCATATCTCTTGGCATATAAAAATACTTTGAAATGGTTTTCGAAATTTCGCCAGTGTTTAGGCTACAGCATCATCAAATCATTCATACCACAACTCGACTAGGGCAATTCATGGCATCCGAGAAAAGAAACCTGAAGTTAAACAGTGTCGCATAGCGTCAAACACAGATTAATTATATTGCGACACAGACAGACAGCACTCGCTACCCACTGGAGGTTCAGTGAAGTGAACTGTACATATCCAATTACATCAGTTGCCTGTGCTACTAAGGAGGAACACAGGCAGTATAATTGGTTTCCAGTCCATTTAAAGCAAAGGTTCAGCCCCAGCAAGAACTGTTAGTGGCTTAGCCTCATTAGGAGCTTTGAGATGACTTGTTCTTTATACATGCTAATAATAACATCCTTGAACTCCTCGAAGGCACTGCTGTCATAGTGTGCAAAAGCACAGCAAAACAAAGTTTCACTACAAAAAACGAAAAAATGGGCTTCCTTAACACGACAAACAGCCATTTGCACATTCAATTGTGTACAATACTCTAACTTCGGCTCCATGGTATCAAAATTTTTGAATGAATTCTCAAGCTGTGTAGGGCATTTGATTTCCAATATTACTTCCTTGCCCTCACAGCACCTGCATGAAAATACTGCCCAACCGTCAGGGAGCAACCTATAATTGGAAATTCATCATGTAAAATAAGCCCCCTCTGGTGGACTTCTAGAGTATGGCCTAAGGCTTCCTGCCACGCCTTATAGGCCATACGGGCTGCACTCTCTTTCGCAACAGCAGCATTGCTGGTGTACTTACTGCCTTGTTTCTTAAAATAAGTGAAAGAACGGGTCAATGTTGGCCGTACCTTTTGAACGAAGAAATGTCTTCGCTCGGGTCATACAAGCATGAGCAATGCTTGCAGTGACAAGGCCCTTTCTATGTCTGTGCCACTCTGGAGAATTCGATTGATCCCGTGTCAAGGATTCAATCTCACTCCTAACACTCCCCACTGTACATTTCACACAAAGTTTCCAGCACTTCTTCTGGTGCCTTGTTCTTGAATTCCCGTGCTTTCACATGCAGCATTTCGAGTACAGGCATTGGGCCGGAACGGCAGGCTTGTTTAGCTGTAAAAATGAACACAGTCCCGAGTAAGGTCTAGGAAAAGAAAGCAACTGCAGAGTATTATGCCTGCATCAAAATCACAGTTCTGCAGCTGTGCATACCTCCAAAAATTTATTCGTAGGCAGCTTATGCAAAATTCATGTTTTCAAAGTGTTATTTGCTGTTGTTGCCATTAAAAAGCACCGTATTTAGAGGCCACCTGTCTGCTGCACATGTTACTGTTGCTATTGAAAAGCATGCTTTTCAATAGCAACAGTAACATGTGCGGCAGACAAGTGGCCTCTAAACACTGAAGCGTGGTGAGATTAAAAGCGATGCTTTTAACATGATCATGCTAGAATGCGGTACAATCAGCTACGCCACATTCCTTTTCGACGCTTTGCAAGTTTCTTCTTTCTTGCACTGAAAGAAATCGAGCTTAGCTCTGTATGACCTTCACTACACATTAAAGAGTCGTGCTCCTCTAGAAGAGGAAAGAGAATGTCTGATATTCTATGGAATGAATTACACCAGCACGGGCCATGGTTCGTACTGGTGGCGACAAACAAGGTATTAAGAGCAGCAGCCTATGTAAAGATCAGTTGTCTAAAGAATGCTTCATGTTAATGAATAATTTCAAGTTCTGTCTTCAAGTTCAGGAGAGGTACAAGGCATAATCATTTAAGTGCATCAAAGCAACTGTTGCAAGCATGGACCCTCTGTTGTTTGCTACAACACGACAGTCCCTCTCATAATTTTTAACACTGGTTACCACCCGTAAACCTCCACACCAAGACAAGCAAAGCGATACAGCCATTTCTAATGTTAGAGCAGCCGTGCTTATCTTTAACAAACAGCACAAAAGCAGTTGAAAATGGATTACTAACTAGTCCAATCTCAAAGCAGTACTTCCACAAAGTACACAGAAAAGAGCAACACATATGCACTGCAGCAACACTTTACATCTTTCTAAAAGTTTTTATGCATTTATAGCATGCACAAATGTGTTCGACGTAATACCACGCATGATGATACATTAAATATTCTGAAAAGTATTTCTGATTGAATCTGACACAGGGAAAACAATGGCCTTCAATTTATATGCAATTTCCTCTGAAAGGGTAGATGTGTGTGAAAGCTGCAAAATGCACTGCCTTCAATAATAATTGTTGGGGTTTGACGTCCCAAAACCACAATATGATTATGAAAGACACCGTAGTGGAGGGCTCTGGAAATTTCAACCACCTGGAGTTCTTTAACATACACTTAAATCTAAGTACATGGGTCTCAAGCGTTTTCGTCCCCATTGAAAACGCAGCCGCCACAGCCAGTATTCGATCCCACAACCTTCGAGTCAGCAGTTGAGCATGTTAACAACTAGACCACCGTGGCTGTTAGCACTGCCTTTAATTAAGGTTCAAACACCTTAATTATAATTTAACAATGATTTCGTCATAAAAACAGAGTAGCAAGCAGCATGCTCAAGTGCACAGGCATGGCTGGGCTAGAGAGACGTGCAAGCGAAGGAACACACGCGCACCTCTCTCCAGTTCCGTCATGGCACAAGTCAGGAAGAATTGAAGGGGTACTGACACGCAAATTTTCAGTTTTCTTGCGTGAAATGAAAGGCCAAGCTCTCAAGAACCTAGAAAATGATAGTGCTAAGCGCGTGAGTACCTTGAAAAGGTGATCTTTTAGAAGCTAGTTTCGGTTCCTACTGTACCCAGACGTCACTAAACGGTATGAGCTTCTCGTAACGTGTTTGCGCCACATAGCGACGTTTTCACGGCCACTCCACATTATGGATCCCTTTGTGACGCACAAGCAGCCATCTTGGAAGTATTCGTACCTGACGTCATCACAACTAGCTGGCTGCAGAGTGAAGTCACTGGAATTAGTACTGTAGCCTGACGTAAAGCTATTGTTGATATCGGTAGGTGCGCCAAAAAAATTGACATTAACATTAAAATAAAATATCTTAGCATTTGCTGAGCTTCCCACATGCTCAGCGCTCTCTCTGTATACAGGAGACCTGTAAGGCAGAGCAAACTCGCCTTTGAAAAAAGGTGTCAGTACCCCTTTAAGTGTAAGATTTTCATTGCATGGTACGAACACATGACGCCTGCGGGACTCACCATTCTTGGTACGAGACTCCGTTGTTGAGCTGTCCGGCCCTCGTGTGCGCTTTCTGCATAGCAATAAAGAATATGGAGCAATGAATAAAATGTAACACAGCAATCAAATCTTCATAGTCAACCTGCTACTAGCTCGCATAGAAATTGTGTGCTCTGGAGGAAGTCATAACCATGCTAACTGCATTTTAAATTTGCACGGATAATGCATTTCTTAATTCATATAAAGCTGCTTGGACCAATAAATCCTTCAGAAGCTTAATACAGTAACACATAGGTACTTCTTGGAGCATGAATACAGCAAAATATTTGTTTCTAAGTGGCGACTAAAGGTCCCTGGTTTTATTGAGAAAGTCGAACAGCAGTAGAGGAAGAATGCTGCAATGCTTAAATTTCGTATAGTTCTATGATCTAAAATGTCTTGTCGTGAAGCCTACAAAAAAATGCGCTTGGTATATGCAACAACCTGTCAGGGGTTTTTATGAGCACTACATTCACTCACTCCTTGGCACATTTTCATTGAGCAGCTTGTGCAAGGTGGAAGCGGTCGCTTGGAAACAGCTACGACATTGCAAAGAGAAAGCTTTCATCAGTTCCTTCTTTTGTCCCTGTTTCAATGAGCAAGATCTACGGTTGCTATTGTGCACCAAGTAAATGTTAAAGTGCTGTTTGCAGGTAGACGACGAATAGAAACAGCGCTAGACACGGGACGAGAAGAGGACACATACACGGCGCTGAACTAACAACCAATGTTTATTGCAAAAACGAGTGCAATATATAGGACACAGGTGTTGCACTCGTTTTTGCAATAAACATTGGTTGTTAGTTCAGCGCCGTGTATGTGTCCTCTTCTCGTCCCGTGTCTAGCGCTGTTTCTATTCGTCGTCTACCATGCAGAACCAACCAGCCCAATCAAGCACATTGTTAATGTTTGCAGGTGGTTTGAATAATCTACGGTTTCAGCTTTCAATGCAACACCCAGGCCCCGCAACACACTGTAGTGCAGAGCTCCAAAGTCATTTTTGGACACCCTGCAGTATCTCATCATGAGCCTAAGTAACACTGCTCTTCAGATTTCACCTACACTAAACTGTGACTGCTGCATCAAAAATCAAAGCTGTCAACTCATGCACTGCAGCAAGGTACTACGGCCACTATGTTAATTTAGCTGTTCAGAAGGTGACGTGTTACTGGCTGCTTTTAGTCTTTGCTTCAACCCCTTTAGATTTTGTAAATCAACCGATATGTACAGGCACACAAAAAAGGAATTAACACTAAAGTGTGTCTGCTATCTTAGTTTCATTTTAGATGTGAGAAACACTGGCTATAGTGATTGTGTATCATTAAATAGAAAAGAGGGGATTCCAGAAGTGCATTGCAGGTACACCCTTACTTGAACACCGAAATAGCAGAATTTGGGGCACTGTCCAGGAGGACCTGCAGCATCTGTGTGGCATCAATCACGGGAGCTTGTCGGGGAGGGATAGGCAGCTTCACATGGCAGTAGGTCCGGATGGGCACTGGCGCGTACATACTTTGCACAAGTTTCTTTTTGGTGCTCCATGCACAAGCTACGTCTGTGCAGCTGAGTGCTGGCAGGGAAACAAGGCTTGATCTGAAAGAGGTTTTGTGGTACGATACATAACTGAGATATACATGTGGCGGTTGGAAAACTCATCAACATAATATTTTAAGCAAGCAATGAACAGGCAGCTTTGTGTACCTGCTTTATGTGATCTAGTGCCTAAGATCCATTTTTATTAATAATGGTGAGCTGAGATACACAAGTTGGAAAATTCATCAGCATAATATTTTAAAGCAGCAGTGAAAAGGCTGCTTTATGTACAGCCGCGCTCAATTTGACTTGCAACACAGGTGCATATGACCTCACTACTTTAAAGATTGCACATGGCCTCATCTTGTCCTCATTTCCTCAAGTAATTGCTGTTCCCCCACTTGAGGATGGTCCTGAATGAGAAAATATCGTTTCGTGGAGGAAGTGAGGGCAACTTGAAGTCGTGCGCAATCTTTGAAGTAGTGAGGCCACGCGTTCCCGTGATGCAAGTCATATTGAGCGCGGCTGTATCTATGGTTTGTAATGCCTAAAATACATTTTTAGTAAGATGCCTATAGAAAGAATGCTTTGAAATGTAGCAATAATGATGTATTGCATGTAATTGTAAGCCCCTAAATTGTGGAATACATGTCAATGTATGTGACTCGTTTTGCCATTTATTGGAAGTTATAATGAAAATGATATACACAACACAACTCGATACAATAAACAATTGTAAAAAGTAACTGATGCCAAGTATTGCATCCGTGCATCAAATAATACAGAGATCCGAGAGGCATTTGTTAGTTACGATCAGGTCATGTTCAACAGACTAAACGTGCCCTTAGTGTCTGTAGAATTGTTTTTATTTTAAATGGGTCCTGTGATTTCTTTTCAGCGTTTCTTTGTACAACATAAGCAGAGAGCAATCTACAGCATTACATGCGCCTATACGAGGCAGCAATTACCACGAATTAGCCTTCGACGTAAAATAGAAAACGGAAGCTTCCAAACCCGAGGTGGGGCTTTGCCACAGCCTCGCAAAGCATGCTGAACTACCGCATGAGAAAGTATATGGAGATCGCGTCCGAGTTCCTAGCTACACGCTTACTGTGCGATGGTACCCACTTATCAGTATTTTCCTTTCATACCTTCTTTTTAAAGTGTGCGTTGTGTCGGTGTAATGCAACCGACTCCTTTGATCAGACTGCTGGTCGGCAGCAGCACCTAGTGCGTCAGACACTACGAATGATGAAGCGCGAACTGCGTGAGTAGGAATAAAACAAGTTTGGAATATCAGCAGAGTCAGCCCAGCCTTGCTTCAAAAGCTATGAAAGCAGCGAGCTTGCTCTTCGTTACCATGCGCGTTGATGTAGTGACTTAGCCACGAGACACTTACCTGTAACAGTGGATCAACACGGCAGAAACGTGCTTGCACTTTGCGGACAGTCCAGCTGTGCACGAGCACTTCGCTTCAGCGATGGAGGGCTCCCGGAAAACATTGCCGATTCGAACGAGGATCTCGTGCGGGTCCGCTGTCACGCCGGATGTTTGAACACACAGCGCGACCGCTTCAAGAACGCCGCTCGCGCTTGCGGGACCACTGGTGCCGACTAGAATAAGATGCTCCGCGTCAACAACTCGCTCCCCTTCTACTAAGCAGCGCGAACTGCAATCACACTGCAGAAAACTCAATATTTGTGTTAGCGACAGCGGACGCGGTGACCTCCGTGAATCCGCCATGCTGCCAGTGTGGCCAGATCGTGGTAAACTCCGCAGCGCCCTCTCATGTTCATTTGAGTTGCGAATTCTGTCATCACTGAGCAGTGGACAGTTTGCTACGAAGCTGAAGAAAGTCAGGACAGCCTGGGAAGGCTACGAAATGCGGACAGCTGGAGGTCATCTAGTAACGCCGGAGGGAATCTGCACAGCGAGACTCACCATTAACAATCGAATTTATCCCGTGAACTTCGTAGTCCTGCAGCGTTGCTCGAGAGACGTCATCCTTGGTATGGACTTCTTCAGCCTTCATGGTGCAGTCATCGACCTGAGATCCAAGTTGATAACACTATCCACAGATAAAGCACTACTGCCGCACACTCTGCCAGGAAAGCACGCCTTGAATGTGCTGGAAGACCAGGTCACGATTCCTCCTCGCTCCAGCGTCATCATTTCCGTCGGCACTCAGAAATCAGCAGACCTGGAAGGCGTCGTTGAAGGTGACCAGCACCAGTTGATTGAACGCGAGATTTGCGTCGCCAGAGGAGTAGCCTAGTTGGGCAGGGAAACAACAGTGATACTCACAAATTTCAGCAACGAGTATAAGCACGTGAAAAAAAGGCACGATGGTCCTACATCGAAGAAATTCTGGAAGCCACCAATGCTTTCGTCCTCGCCGATTCCTCCAAGCCTACTCGGACGAACCAAGCTCTCAACCAGATTTAGAAGTCAATACTGGCCTTCTTAAGCATAAGCAAGAACAACCCAAACCCTGCCCTTGCAATACAAGGACTGCTTTTCGTCGTCGTGAATTGGGCAAAACCCGGTCGCAAAACATTGCATTAAAGAGGAAAGTGCCAAACCGCTCAGTCAGAGCCCGTACAGAGTTTCGACACGAGAACGCGGGGACGTGAAGAAACAAGTCGACGAAATGCTACGCGACGACATCACCCAGCCGTCCAGGAGTCCGTGCGCGTCACCCGTGGTGTTAGTGAAAAAGAAGGATGGAACTTTACGTCTCTGCGTCGATTATCGTCGCCTGAAGAAAATCACAAAGCAGGACGTGTATTCTCTCCCACGTATAGACGATGCCCTGGATCGACTTCACAGCGCGAAGTACATTTCGTCGATGGACCTCAAGACCAGCTTTTGGCAAATCGAAGTTGACGAGAGAGACCGAGAGAAGACTGCCTTTATAACACCAGACGGCCTCTTCGAGTTCAAGGTCATGCCCTTTGGTCTTTGCTCGGGGCCTGCGAATTTGCAACGCGTTATGGATACAGTACTGGCAGGCTTGAAGTGGCAAACTTGCATCGCGTACTTAGACGACGTCGTTGTGCTTGCCTCAGCGTTCGACGAGTGTCTCCGGCGCCTTGAGGCTGTGCCTTAAACAATGAAAACCTCTGGACTGACCCTGAAGCCAGAAAAGTGCCGCTTGGCGTACGGGGAGCTTTTTTCTTGGGCCACGTAATTATCAAGTCTGGAGTTCCCGGGCCGACGGAAAACAGCTCCCATCGCTGCCTTTCCGCCGCCCACCGACAAGAAGGCCGTACGCCGATTTCTGGGCTTGTGCGCCGATTACCGGCGTTTCGTCAAAGACTTTTCAAGGACTGCTGAGCCGCTAACGCACCTCACGAAAACCGACGTAGAATTCAAGTGGGCAATGGCTCAAGTCGAAGCATTTCAAGAACTGACATGACGCCTGCAAACGCCGCCGATACTTGCGCATTTAGACGAAAATTCCGTCACAGAAATCCACACCGACACCAGCGGCGTCGGGCTGGGGGCCGTCCGAGTGCAGAGGACTGACGAACTAGAAAGGGTTGTCAGTTATGCTAGCCGGTCGCTATCTGAGGCGGAAGCCAACTATTCCACAACAGAAAAGGAGTGCCTTGCCATCATCTGGGCTACATCAAAGTTTCGCGCTTATCTTTACTACAGGCCTTTCAAAGTTGTGAGTGACCTCCACGCCTTGTGTTGGCTAGCTAACTTGACGGACCCTTCAGGTCGCCTCGCACGATGGAGTCTGTGACCTCAGGAATTCGACATTACCGTCGTTTACAAGTCCGGACGAAAACACTCCGACGCCGACTGCCTGTCCTTTGCCTCCGTTGACCCACCGCCACACGACGACCAGGATGGTGACTACTTCTTGGGAACCTTACGTTCTGATGACTTCGCCGAACAACAGCGAGCCGACACCGAACTCAAGGGTCTTGTGGAATACCTCGAGGGCAAGGCCACCGTTGTTGCATCGTATTCAAGCGAGGACTGGCGTCATTTTTCTTGCGGAATGGCGTTCTCCTAAAGAGCGACTTTTCACCACTCCGGGCCAACTACCTCCTCGTAGTACCTTCAGCATTACGTCCAGAGGTTCTGGAAGCTTTACACGACCACCCGACGGCTGGAAATCTCGATGTTTCCCGCACGCTCGCGAGAATACAAGAAAAGTACTACTGTCCTCGCCTCACTGCCGACGTCCCCCACTACGTAAAGACTTGCCGAGATTGTCAGCGACGGAAGACGCCGCCAACAAGGCTAGCCGGACCACTTCAGCTGATCGAGCCACCTCGCCGGCCGTTCCAACAAATCGGGATGGACTTACTGGGGCCGTTCCCGACGCCGACTTCCGGAAACAAATGGATTGCCATAGCTACCGACTACCTCAACCTCTACGCCGAGACAAGTGCCCTGCCCAAAGTCAGTGCCGCCGAGGTAGCCAAGTTCTTTGTTGAGAACATCGTTCTGCGTCATGCGCCCCAGATGTCCTCATTACTGACAGAGGTACGGCCTTTACTGCGGACCCAACTCAGGCGGTCTTGGGATACAGCCAGAGAAGCCACCGCCGGACCACACTTACCACCACCACAGACCAATGGCCTCACCGAGCGCCTAAATACCATCGCCGATATGCTGGCCATGTACATCGACGCCGAAAAGGAAACGTGGGATGCCATCCTTCTATGTATGACCTTCGCATACAACAGGGGCGTGCAAGAAACGACGCAGGTGAGAGCCCTACAAGTTCGTCTACGGAAAGAACCCGGCAACGACACTCGATGCCATGTTACCCAACGTCCCTGACGAAGAAAATTTCGACGTCAATATTTACCTTCAGCGCTCGAAAGAAGCGTCAGCTGGCCCGCCAACGGATCAAAATCAGGAGGTTACCGACAGCCGCCGTTACAATCTTCGACGACGCTTCGTGGAATATCAGCCGGGCGACCGTGTTTGGGGGACGCCGATACGCCGACGTGGGCTCAGTGAAAAACTTCTTTGGCGATACTTCGGGCCATATAAGGTGCTTCGACGTCTTGGCGCTCTAGACTACGAGGTCATCCCGGATGGCATTGCGAACTCCCAGCGACGCCGCGCACGACCTTAAGTCGTCTATGAAGTGCGCCGTAAACTGTTTTTTACGTGCAGAAAGTACTAAATGAAGACTGGAAATGACTGTGCAGAAAGAAAAGACAACTATCAATAGCGAGGAGAAAGTATGTGTTTACAGTTAGTGACCAGCGCAAAAGTTCGATGGTGTTTGTTCCTCAGTAACCTGGCGCAACGCACAGCGGGGGATCGGCCGTAAAACGAATGGTACCTTATTTTAGTAATTGCATTGTTTTATATTCTAAATACCTAGAAAAATAGAAAGTTTAAAAATAATTTATATTATACAGGAAAAAAGAAATAATAATAAACCAATGCAGTTGAAAGGAAACTTAAGTTAGATAATTAAAATCGTTTTCTCTCACGTAGAAAATCACGTGCGACATCGCAAACGTTCGTGTACCTAAAACCCAGTACGGCAGCAACAAAGGAAAGAAGACCCACAAGTGACGAATTTAATCCCATACTTCAGGGGAGTTTCTCTAATAATCTGTTTCTTGATTTGTGAACCTTCTGTATGTTAAAAAGAAATGTTGCAGAGATTCAATCTCATTGCAGTGGGACTGATCCGTCGAGGGCAAGCCTCTTCTATCTCATCATTTGCGTCTCTGTGATTCCATTTCTTGATTCCTTCTTAACGCAATACATAGGCTGGGGGAGGTAAGAGAGAACGATATTTTAAGCAAATGAACCCGCTTTTGAAGCGACAGCAACAATAGGAGCTTGACGAAGACAGTGTTAGCGAGGCTGGTGTACTCGATGACAAAAATGAGAGAAATGGGGAGGTGGGAAAGCAGCGCTGAAGTGATACAAGAATGCTTCAAGTATTTAATTATTATCACCAGACTCATTTCAAATCAGAAAGAATGTAGGTGAGTCAACACTTGATTTGCATCTGCAAGACACACTCTCTGTTTCCTGGGCAGCAACAACAGTCTGGCACAGCGGCATTACAGCGTTAGACCTGCTGAGGAATTTTTTTAAGAGTAAGAAGAAGAAGAAGATTGTGCGCGTCTAGGTAGTAGTATTTCACTGTGGTGGCTCCTGTCAAGAAGTCAACACACATGGCCCGCCAGCGCGAGACGTGGTCGCAAAAGGCGCACCAGTATGCCGCTTTCGCGAGCATCACGATGAACCTGCGCAGCCTGTGGTGCCCCCTTCTTATGCTGCGGTACGGACTCGGTGAGCGTCTGATGTACCGGCACTGTCACAGGGGCTTAATATGGCCATACTGATTACTGCAGGTGGGGTGATACTAAGTCTTAATTCTTAATGCACATCGTTACTGATTAAAGGGGCCCTGCAACACCTCTTGAACATGATCAGAAAATGCTGCCAAAGGTAACACCGACGATGAATGAAGCTTGGCAGTTTTCCCCGACTTTACTAGTGATGGCTGCATCACTAAAGAATGATTTCGTTTGGAACAAGATAAAGCCACAGTCATCTTTAGTCAGTCCCCCTTCTGAACAATACAGAACCGAAGTCACAATGTGATGACGTCAGTAACCCCACCCATTCACTAAATGAAATAACGTTAAGCTTATTGTCCGGCGTGAGCTTGAGTCCACCTACCCTACTGTGCTGAGGAATGCAAGACCTACTGCCCACCTTCGGCTCAGCCATAGGCGTGCGCAAGGTTCCCCATCAGGGGGGCAAAGGTTCATTGCAGCACCCCCCCCCACCCTACTTGGTCAATGTATTGGGCAGATTTTGGCCCCCCCCCTCTTAGGTGACTAGAAGGGTAAATGTACGGAGCAGATTTTGCGCCCCCCTTTTAGGTGAATAGGAGGGGGGGCGGCCGCCCCCCCCCCCGCTCCCCTGTGCGCACGCCTATGAGCTCACTGAAGCCTCGTTTGTGAGGTCATTAATGCTAAGTTCACAGTGTTTGTTCACCTCTGCGCTCTGATGTTCGCACGAATTTTGTGATACCAACTTGTCCTGCGTCAGCCGGAGCTCTGCAGTTTCAGAATCTATTTGCAAGGTGAACTGCGGACTCACATGCGTCAACTTTCACCGACTTTTTTATTTCAATGAAAGAAAACTGTCACCGCATTAGCCACATCTACCGTCGCAATCTTAGCAGGATCTCAACTGCTCTAAACCTTCTGTCTGCCCTCACTCATATGCATCAGCCCACATATTGCCTCTCCCCGCCACGGTGGTAGGGGTTATGGTGCTCTACTAGCGACCCGAAGGCCGCAAGATCGAATCCCGGCCCCGGTGGCCGCATTTTCGATGGAGGCAAAAATGCATGAGGCTCGTGTGCTTAGACTGGCGCACGTTGGAGAACCCCCGGTGGTCGAAATTTTCGGAACCCTCCATTACGGCGTCCCTCATAATCATATCGTGGTTTTCGGGACGGTAAACCCCAACAATTATCATTTTGCCTCACAAGAATTTGTGGCTAAGCCTCACTACACACACCCACCTTCATACCAGTGCCACCTATGTCACTCGCTCGAATGCCAACGATAATACTTTTCGACATTTATTCGACTTTCCCAGCTGGAAGATCAATCCAAGTCCTAGACGTGGAGCCGCACTATTCTGATTGACCGTTGTCTCTGCTGACCAAACAGCCTCCTACACTGACAAGTTGCGTCGTGCAGGAACATATGTATATAGATACCTTACCAAACATCTACGACGACTCCACAGCTATGTACCTGCTTGTCCACAAGAAGAGCGATCAAATAGCGCTCAGGAAAGGCGTCACAAAAGGAGCGCCGACCTCTCCAGTGCTGTTAATTGCATATTCGCTGCATACGTGGAAGAAAACTGTAGCCGTAACTTTTATCCTAAGCTATCACCGATATTCATTGCACCTGTTATGCTCAGCATACGCAGAATAACTCGTACAATTCACAGGAAAGTGGCATCGCTGAGCGCTGGAAGCGTACTCTAGAAGACACGTAGGTTATGTATGTATGTTTGCGGAAGTCACCGTCACATGACCTGGCTCTTACAAGACATTCGCGCGCATCTCCTCGTGTCATGACAACGCTGAAATTGCGCCGTTCTACCGGTTTTACGGATGAGAGTCGACGTTACCCAGGACATGCTCCTTCCATCAACCACCGCTATTTTCGGGTACACCAATGAAGCCATCGTGCGTGCAGGTCATTCTCACCAGCCCCCTCGTGCTTGGCACACGGCGCCGACATTAAAGGGACCGACAACTGATTTTTCTCGACACATTTTTTTACGGCGCGACAGAAAGCTCACCCTTCGCAGTGTTTGTAGCTGCAGTAGTTTACCCCAAAGGCACGTAGGTATTTTACAAGCAGTATTTTTCGGTCTGAAAGACTCTAAACACGGACGTACTTTTCCTCCAGCAACGCTGAGAATTGATAGCGATGCCGCCAACCCGTCTCACGATTTGTGAAAGCTGTCGTTGTTCTGCTTTCGCCGAAGTTCCTGTAACTATGCTCAACAACCTTTATTTAGAGCTTTTAAACTATTTTCAAAGTAACAAGCTGTTACAATAAGATGATGTGGCATTATACACTTTCCTGTATTTGTACAGCGTTGACCCTAGCGTTGTGTGCGCATGCGTCCAAGGTTGCCAGCACCTGTGTCAAAGGTGGCTTGTCCCGGCGTACTCTCTCGATGCACGAGCCAAGCCAAGTCGTCGAAAACGTCACTACGCATATGCGCGGCCGCGCCGAGTAGCAGCGCGCGTCATTTCTGAGGCGAAGTGTAGGTAGCAAAACTAAGTCGCTCCAAAATATTAGTGACCTGGAAACTGCGTGCACGGTTGCATGAGCACGCTGAAAAGTTACTCAAGACGCGGTGACGAGCATGGGATCATTACGTCACGCGAAGGCAGCGCCACTTTGATGCATACTACTAACGCAGGCCTATATGTACATTTTTATGGAGTAATACCTTTTAATATAAAGAAAGGAACAACTTTCAATACTAGCAAAAAATCGTCGACCCCGTACAGCAATCAACGGTCAGGTGGCCGGGTACATCGGATCGTTCATGTTTTTGCCGCCAGAGGCGCCACAGATCATTTTTCGCGACCTTCAATTAAGAAATAAATATATAAATCCACCTCTCACGAAAAAAACAGGGTTGGTTTAAGTCAATGCGACGGACAATATTTCCATCAGTGGAGTCATCTCATTTCATGTGCCGGGCAGTTGTCGGTCCCTTTAACAGTCTTTTAACAGAAGGCCTGTTTAGGGGCAAACCATATCCGTAAAACTGAAGACCATGAAAAAAAAATGGAACGCATCTCCCCGAAGTGAATGGTGAGGAGTGGGCGAAGCTAGGTCCTAAAGTCCATAATGTCTACGTTGTAGTCGCCGACTAGTATAAATGGTTTGTGCTTGTGGGAGTTTTGTATTGTTCTGTCACAATTATGATTGATGTTAGTGTACTGTTCAACCTTTTTTGGTGTCTTACATATGTTACCCGAGCGTTGCCCCATATAATGCAAATTGAGTGACTTAAAGAGTCGACGACAAAGCTAGGTGCTAAGGTCCATAATGTGTACGTTGAAGTCGCCGACTAGTACAAAGGGTTTGTGCTTGTGGATGTTTTATATTGTTTTGTCACAACTATGATTGTTGTTCGTCCATTGTAAACCTTTTTTTCATTCACATACACTCATATGTTTCGACTATAGCAACGGTTTTCTAACCACCATGACAGCGTTCACTGAGCGTCGACGACAAAACTAGGTCCTAAGGTCCATAATGTCTACGTTGAAATCGCCGACTAGTATAAAGAGTTTGTGCTTCCATGTGTTTTATATTGTTCTGTCACAATTACGATTGATAGTAGTATATTCTTAAGCCTTTTTTAGGGAATTTTACACGGTGCTGTGTCTTGAGCACGGACACCACACAACGGACAATCCTAGACACTTGCTTCGCCCCT
Organism: Rhipicephalus sanguineus; assembly: GCF_013339695.2. NCBI lineage: Eukaryota > Metazoa > Arthropoda > Arachnida > Ixodida > Ixodidae > Rhipicephalus > Rhipicephalus sanguineus. The sequence goes on from NC_051185.1 coordinate 148,395,665, forward strand.
AAAAATAACTGAAGTTGCGCCATTCGCATCAGTGCACAGGCAGCTACTTTACCGCGCGCTTTGTAGATTACAAATGAAGCTAGTTGAGCTGCGATGCTTGCGGAACATGGCTATTGGTCGGAAAGAGGGGCTTATGCATTTTTCCGCTGGAGCGCCCGAGGGCGCTGCGGTTCTAAGGGACGCAGCGGGAGAAGTTCGCGAATAAAGAGGAAGAAAAATAGCAATAAATACGACAATGTAATGTGTACAGAAGCAAGTGGGTATTTTCATGGTGTCCCGCAATATAAAAACGTACGGTTCATAATCTGTTAGTGCACGAACGTGCTCGCTCGTGATGGCAGCGCCACTGTGAACTCGGTGGCGCCAAGAAATCGCGAGTTTTGAAGAGTGGCGCATTAGCGTTTTAGAACATTGTGCGAGCGCCATCTTGTTCGTCCATGTCTGGTTGTCTAATTGATCGGTGCACGGTGCGTGGGCGACCACGCTTGTAAGATTTCTGAATGCTTCGGTATGCCGACCTGCTGTGCTAGTGATAGTGAACACAAATGCAACAGAAGAAACAAGCTGTCTTATTGCGATAGGAATAATATGGACAGTCTCGGCTGGTTTTGTCCGTCCCCGTCGCCGCCGCCGTCATTCACCGTATATGTATTCTGTATAATTATATATATATATATATATATAATATTATATATATAATATATATATATCTATATATATATATATATAAAGTCCCAAAGAAAAATAATTCAGAAAAATGCTTCCGAAGCGCGGAATCGAACCAGGGACCTCTCACTCCGCTAGGTGTGGCGCTACCACTACGCCACGAAACACAGATCCTCCAGGTAGCTAACGGCGAGCGTTATATACACACCCTTTACCGCTGGCCGGACGCGGAGACGGCAGGAGCTTATAAGCGTTTCTTTATTACCAGCGAGATGGCGCGAGGAGCGCAACGGGCACAGTTAAATGTCGTCGGCCAGCTCGCTCGCTTCTTCTAATATTTGCGCAGGGAGAACCTTGCCCTTCTGCTGTCTGCTCGCGCGGTAGTTGCTGCCGGGGGGCCGCTTTTCTTGCTATCGCATTTATTGCCTCGCCCTTGCGGCGAAACTGTGAATTTTTACTACAGCGGGATAAATCCAGTTTCCTGCAGGACACGCTAGGCGCTGCTGCAGCTGCTTGGTTGCATGACGTTATGTGTGCAATCAGGAATTGATGTAAACCAAAGGACTGTAGGGCGCCTCGCTTTGGGTGCTCGCGGGAAGCGACAATGAGGTTGTAAAGGGCGATATGGGATGGGCAAGTTTTGAGGCGGGGGAAGCTCAGAGCAAAACGAAGAGGGCTAAGGAATACGAAAGACAGTAGATGGCACAGAAGGTGTTCCGTTATTTGTATAGGAAGAGCGTTGACACACAGTGGAGAAAAAGAACTAGGAGGCTCACTAGTAAATATACGGCTGGTGTGTAAGCGATATGGCAACAAAGAGAATAAAGCGAAAAGGCAAAGAGGCGGATAGGATTTACTGGACGTCAGCTATGGAGAAAAAACCGACTCTGAGTAACTACCGAAAGGGAAAAAACGCAATAAGAAGGCAGGCATTTTACGATAATTCAAGGCCAACCGCTTTACTGTTTGAAGTGAGATCGGGTTGACTTAGAACGCGTAGTTATAAAGCGACATTCAGTAAAGAAGAACAATGCACAAGCTGTGGGGAAGATAAGGAAACGGCGGAGCATGTTCTGATTGAATATGGAGATGTCCACATTCAATCAATTCAATTTGGGCATAGGCCTACATGAGGCCTTGGGTTTTCGATGACAACAATGGAGAGCTGACCACACCGTCATATAAATAAGTAAGATACTGTTAGAGTACTGGCTGCAGAAAATTAGAGAGAAAGGACAAAAAAAATAGTGGGAGAAATAAAGACATTCTGCCGTAAAGGGCAGAGAAATGGGCTGTGAATTTACGTTTTTTTTCTATAGTAAGGTAGATTTAATCGAAGTAGAGGCATTAGGCCAACATTAAAAAAAGAAAAAAAAAAAAGTTTAGTTGTCGAGCCTGTTGGCACACTTGTCGCCCCGGTTATAAAGGGAACGCTCATAGCATTCATTCATCCGGAGAGGAGGCAGAGGCGAAGGAACGCAGCTGGCGCTACATTATATTTTTCAGGGACTTTACGCAGAAATATCTCTGGTCGTCAAGCAGAGCGCACAGCTTGTACCCCCGCATGTTTCCCGTTGGATCCCGTAGCCTTGCAGGGTGGCGAGAGTGAGGCTCGGTAGGAAGGAGAGGAGCTGCACCTTACCGGGAGTGGCGAGAGAGGCTTATTCGGAGGGATAGCAGGTGAAGAGTGAGTGATTCTCTATTTCTTTAAACAGGAAAGAACGAGGAAGACGGTAGGAAAGAGGGGGAGGAGTGCACGATAACTGTCTCTCAGTGAGGACACCTTAACCGAAACACTTGCGGGGTGGGAATGGAAGAGAGAGTGAGGGGGAACAGAATATGGTAGGTTAAAGGAAGAAAAAAACGAGAGAAAGAAAACGAAAGAAGGAAAAAAGGAAAGAAAAAAAAAACTAAGAAAGGTAACACACGAAGCGTCGTTGTAAGTTTGGTCGGATGGGGAGAGAGCGTACATGCAACGACGTCTCGCCAAGCTTCCTGCGAGGTGGGCACGCCTTTGACAGAAGCAGCGCTTGCAATGCTGCTAACGTTTGTGCGCTGCCGCGATAGTAACACGCGTTTTGGGCGAGCCATGGCCGGGTGGAATTGGCCACGGGCTGGAACGCTGCCGCAGCGTTCCAGCGCGGCCGTAATAATAATAATATAATAATAATAATAATAATAATAAATAATAATAATAATAATAATAATATCTGGGGCTTAACATCCTAAAACCACGATATGATTATGAGAGACGCCGTAGTGGAGAGCTCCGGAAATTTCAACCACCTGGTGTTCTTTAACGTGCACCTAAATCTAAGTACACGGGCCTCAAACATTTTCGCCTCCATCAAAAATGCAGCCGCCACGGCCGGGATTCGACCCCGCGACCTTCGTCTCATCAATAGAGCGCCATAACCACTAGACCACCATGACGGGGCCCAGCGCGGCCGTGAATGAGCATATCGCCACGCGGGATCCACATGGCTTAACCGGGAGAGCGACGAAATTCCTAGTGTGAACTGCCGAAACCTAGGAGCATAATATAATGCCCGATGAACGGGGCGACAGCAGACGCAATAGTACAATAAAGCATCACTACCACCAACGAAATAGTAAAAAGTAAGGAACAATGATACCACGCAGAAGTACTTAAAAAGACTTGGGACACAGAGAAATGCAATATCCCGACGAAAAGGGGCATCAGGTTCACTGTGTCGACGGCTTTCACGGAGTGCAGCTCGCTCGATGTTTTCTCCTAGTGCTCTTCTGCTTTTCTATGGTCGCATGGGGCATGCCGAAAGGCTTCCTTACCGGTATATGGGACAATGACATGTGCTGCGACACAGGACTCCTGCCCCATACTCTTGGACGTTTGTAGGTGGTAGGGTCACGTTCGTAGATTTTTATTTATTTATTTATTTATTTATTTAGAGATACTGTCGGTCCACATCAGGACCAAGACAGGAGTGGTAACAATACATCAACATACAGCAAGCAGTCAACGGAAGAATAGAATACGGCGATACAGTAATATACGCCCTATTGTTGAAAATATTCTGACACAAGTGCAGAAAACTGATCACGCGTCCCTGCGTTTACAATGTTTGCAGGGAGACAATTCCAGTCACGTGCTGTCGAAAGGAAGAATGAGTATTTGTAGCAATTCTTGTGAAATCTATTTTCCTTAACGTGCCTACTATGTTTGTTTCGCACTATGCGGGTCTTAGATTCATTTATGTAGCGAGACTTATCAACAAGTAGCAGCTCATTAATGAATAAATAGAAAAAGCTAAGGCGTTTCTCCTTCCTCCTGACGTTAAGTAGGGGCAGGTTTGCCCTCGCGTAAAGTGGTGTTACGGCGTCTTGCCGACGGTATCGTGAATAAATAAACCGCAATGCACGTCTTTGAACTTGCTCTAGTTTTGACTCTGAGTCTTTCAAATACGGATCCCACACTTCACATGCATATTCTAATATTGGGCGCACGAGCACTTTATAAGCAGCCAATTTCGTGGCTGGAGAAGCCAGTTTAAGGACACGTCGAATATAACCTAATCTCTGGTTGGCTTTCCCTACTACTTTTTTAATGTGTGGTGTCCAACTAAGGCCAGATGTTATTAAAATTCTGAGATATTTGTACTCTGTTACGCGATGAAGTGGTTCGCCTTGTAGAGTGTATGTGAATGACAGAGGTTCATGTTTGTGTGTGATGGTCATACATACTGTCTTTGCTGGGTTAAGAGACATCTGCCACATGTCGCACCATTGTTGAACTTTTCCTAAGAAGTTATTTAAGAGTATCTGGTCACTAATAGATTTCACCTCTGTATGTATGACACAGTCATCTGCGAATAACCTTGCTGTAACTGTGGCCGATTCTTCGATCAGGTCGTTGATGTATACCAGGAACAACACAGGCCCAAGAACTGAACCTTGAGGCACCCCTGATCTTACATCACAGACCCCGGACTTATTTTCATCAATACTGACGAACTGTCGGCGATCAGTAAGAAAGTCTTCCACCCATCTGACTATATCTGTATCTCCTAAAATAGCCTTTAATTTAATTAACAGTTTCTATGATTAACCTTATCAAGGCCTTCTTGAAGTCGAGAAAGATCAGATCTATTTGTCCCCTGCCATCAATAACTTTACTAAAATCGTGAACACTTTCTAGTAATTGTGTAACGGTTGACAAACCCTCGCGAAACCCATGTTGATAGTTACTAAGAATTTTGTTCTGTGACAAAAACAGCCGAATGTACTTAGAAACAATATGTTCTAACACCTTACAGCAGCCTGACGTTAGCGCAATGGGCCTATAATTGGCAGTAGACGTGGTGTCACCGTCTTTAAATACGGGCATAACTTTACTCATTTTCCATTCTTCAGGAAGTGTACCTGACCGTAGTGACTTCGTGAAGATAATGAAGAGGTACTTCGCAGTCCATTCAGCATACCTCTTTAAAAACAAATTTGGTATCTCATCAGGACCTGCCGATTTCTTTGTATTTAGGTTCAGCAGCAAATTTAATACTCCTTCATATGTTAAAGGGGCCCTGCAACACTTTTTGAGCAGGGTCAAAAAGCGCTGCCAATCGGTAGTCGAGGCTCCCGAGAACACGCGAGCCAAATATTATAGCGAAGCGAGCGGCCTGGAATTTACAATAAATTCTCAAAGTCAGCTGAAAATCGCTCCCTCTTCTCTCGACAAATAATGTATTAGTCCGCAATATATGACGCGATTGTCGGCAGTTCCACCATTGGCTGATGTTTTAATCACGATAACACCCTCATTATTACCTTAGTTGTTAATTTTGAGTTGAATAAGTAGATAATATGTATGTTTATATTGTGTTATGCCGTTAAAACACCGAACAAACATTAATATTAGCACTTCCGGTCTCACCGACAGCTCGTCTGCTCGTAGTTGCGTGGTTTGCGTTTTCTTCACCATGTGCAGTGCCGAAATCGTGAATATTTCTGTGCTTTTGACCATCGCCGGTTGCCGTTGAGAGTGGCAGCCGTTCGAGTGTTGCCTCGTCAGCTGGAAACTGCATCGTCGGCACGTTCTCACGACCGACCGAGGCAGCGGTGCAGCATTTCTCCAATAACGATGCTGGCACGGCTAGCTTAGGATACCTGTGTTCGCTGTACGGCGAGAGTCCCGTTCGCTGTCTGTTCAGTATGTCATCGAGCCGTACCTCGGCGTATCTCCCCGTAGTCTCATATTCCTAAAAAACCGCGACACAGCAACCAAGCCGACTCGCATTTTCACGGTAGCTGCAGACAGCTGCGGGGTGGGTCCACGCCGGCCCGATGCCCCACGATCCTTTCTTCTAGCTGTAGTTCTTTGTTGTCAGCCCGCACTCGCTGTGCGCCCGCATTCGAAGAGCAAACAGCATCGAAGTACCGCCACTGGGAGAAGGGTGCACGCAGCTTTGCCGTGTTGAATACGATTCAAGCGCGAGCAGTGCGAAGAGGCGGTGTATCGGAGTGTGGCTCGAACCCATCTCAGCTGTCATTCGTTCCAAACGCGCACGCAAGTTTGCGTCCATGGTTGGCAGAGCAATGAAAACACTACGGCAGTTCGAGGTGCACACCCAACATTGCCAAACCGACTCGCAGTTTTCAAGCACGCGCGATACACGGTGCCATGGGCTCCGCCGCTCGACGACGACCGCGCGAGCGACCGGAAGTGGCGCGACAGACCACGTGGTTGCGCCGAGACGCCAGAGAGAAAAAAATGAAAAAAATGCCGCCGGCGCTGACGTCGCCTCCTCGCACCTCCGCCCCCTCCCTCCCTTCCCGCCGCGCGCAGCTTTCCGCGCGCTCGCTGCGTTGAGTTGAGGGAGAAAGCTGCGGAATGTGATCTCTATAATGTGGTAACACCACTTAGACTTGACGGATTCGAAAAATTTTTGCGGCATATGACTCGTGAAGTCATACGTCAATAATGAGACTATTCCAATATAACTAAGAAAGGTGTTGCAGGGCCCCTTTAACCGCAATTCCTCTGCAACTGGAAGCTGTTGGTGTACCTCAAATTTTGACTGCTTTCTATCATCATTTGTGAAGACACTAGCAAAAAAGTCATTGAAGACGTCTGCTATATCACATTTATCCTCATAGTTCCTTGTTCTGTGCATATTTTAGTGAATGCTCTTAGTTGGAGCCAGGTGCCTCCAAAACTTTTGAGGTGATTCGCGTAGAAATGTATCCATAGTGACCATAATAACTTGTGCTTAGATTCCTTCATCATTAATTTAACTGTTACTTAAGTTGACATGTCATCATGAACGCGAATCGCGTGTACGCTTATAAAGTGCCCTACGCCTTGTCACTTTTCTTTTCAGTTGTATGATCTCTCGTAATCCAGGGCTGTGCACCCGTTTTGATTTACATTTGAGAGGAACATAGCGACTTATACATTTGTGAACCGTTCTGTTAAGTTTAACCACAACTGATCGATACGCGCAGATTCATCTTGACTAAATTTTCAAACTTCTCAAAACAAAAGGCCAGTTCATCTATTATTGAAGTATCATCAGCTTCATTGAACTGTCTAATATGAAACATGCTAGGGACCCTTGAAAAGGAACCTATATTTAAAGACAATCTTACAATCGAGTGATCCGAGATCCCGGGCAGAATATCAACTCTATAGTATCTCGATACATGCTATGGCTTAAAAAGAAGAGGTCAAGAACAGATTTGCTATTACCGCAGACCCTATAGTAAAGTCCCGTACTACTTGTGTAAGCCCATGTGAAAAGCACATATCTATAATTGCTGCGCCTGCATCACGGTCTCGCGTACCCGTTTCCATTTCGTCCCATTCAACGTCTGGAACATTAAAATCCCCCGCTATGATAACATTTTTGTTCTGAACGCGTAAGTCATGCAGTTTCTTATTCAGTGCATCAACACTGGCGGCAGTACTTCCCGGAGCACGATATACGCATCCCACAATCAAGTCGGGGCGGCCAAGAATTTTGCAACATATTGCTTCAATGTCGGACGGTTTGTAAAGGACCGGTATTTGAGGCTGCATTCCAGAAAGATGGCAACGCCCCCACCCCTGCTACTACGGTCATTTCTGATCACGTTATATCCTGGAGGGCATATTTCACAATCTCGGACGCCGTCATGTAGCCACGTTTCTGTTACAATACAATATCTGGGTGTGCTCAATAAAACGGCTCCAGGGTCTAAAGCCTTATTAACAAGGCTACGGGCATTGACGTTCAGTAGCCGAAGCTTGGCCGGATGCGCATGTCAGTCATTTAAGGAAGCAGTGGTTCTTGCAGCCATATTAGATGGGCTGTCAGTCACCGATAGCGTTGATTGTGGATCACATGCGTACATCACTCCGTTTATCTTCATTTATCATACAGAAGTGCAACTTCTCTTTTCTTTTCTGTTTTCTAATGTGTTTTCTAAGATGACATTGTGATTGGACGTTGTGGCACGTCTGTTGTACAACGTCCAATCCCGATCACCCAATGACGTCGTCAAAGTGTCGAAGACGAAGGTGTACAACCATCCTTCGAATACTACCTTCTGAGACGCAGGACAGTGATCAGCTACCGGGGATAGTAGTACAGGGTAGTTATGATCTAGTTGGAACAACCTGCCGCGAAACAGCATGAGCAGCCCATCACGGGCAGTCATGCTGCGCAGTTCGAAGCTGTGCCGTGAAATATATCGCGTATTGCCTTGTTGCCATGCGTGTCCGCGTACCAACATTAGTCTCAAATATATTGGAGTCTGTGCAGATGCGTGCTACAAAACGTCCAGCCCTCGCATACAGTGCAGAATGAATGGTGCGCAGGGACGTTCGGCGTCTGCTACGTCATTGTTGTGGCGTTCATCTGCTACCCAGTGCTGTACATCGAGTCGGTCCTGTCTCAGTTCACCAAAAGCGGGAACCGCGGCATCTTCAACTGCTGTCCGCTGTTCCGAGGTCAGTATTGAATATAACGATTGCTCGTTCATTGAATCTAGTTAAGGTCAACCGTTACAAATTTTTAAAAGAATACGCGGAAGTTTCGTGTAAAGCTCGAAAAAAAAAATAGTTCGTTAGGCACCGAGACAGCCAAACACCGATAGAGGCGTATTCGCAATGCCCACGAACTATAGGTGGCGCGCTGTGCATTTCAAGATGGCGCCATGAGGAGGGTCAACCCGTTTGTTAGCACAGGAACAGATAGGACGTGCTCGCGCACGGCCCGTGCCACTTTAACCGGATGGGGTCATGAAGTGCATTGAAATGGATATGAAACCAAAATACTTGCCCAAACCACGAAAAGTGCGAAATGCTCGCTACCTCCTTATTTTCCGCGGCGTTAGAGGTTATATTTTATCTCTGTTACCGTGCATCAATGATGCTCTACGAAATCCCGTGCGCGCTACAGAAAACGTATGAACTGAACGACACTCCAAGTATACGTACCGTGCCTGCCTGTTGGATTTCCGTAGTAATAGGCCACCAGCGAGTAATTCCATCGTTTCTGCACAGGACCGCATGTTTAGCGTGACCATGGTTTAAACATGTTGCTCCGTCATCATTACTCGTGTGATGAGGGACGCGGAGTGCACAGATCACTTCTCTCGAATGTTACAGGTTTGACGAGCACCTCCAAACGAATGGACACCAGTGGCGTAGCCAGGAATTTTGTTCAGGGGGGGGGGCGCTCACGTTGCAGCGCAACCTCCTCATCGAATGTTTCGAACGACTAAGTATATGAATAGCACGTATTACCAGTGACAATTTGTATCATATGCTGCAAATCACTTCTTGAATGCTGCGCACTGTAAAGAACAAGTAAGAAAACAAGTAAGAAATTATTGCAGGAGGGAAATACACAGGGTTACACGTGCGCGTAGAGATAGACAACTGGGCAAAGAAAATTAACACTACAGAAATAGAAAAAAATAAGTTCACGCCGTAACATTCGCCAGTAATGTTCTGAAAAATGCTTCGGTAATACAATCCGCAATTTGCTGCCGTAGCCGATTCTACTGGGTTATCGAGTGTGGGGAAAGTGAGCTCGAAAGACGTTCGTTCCACAAATAATTTTCCTTAATTTTAACGATGGTCACTTATATGAGATATGCAATGAGGCGTTAAAGGTAAGCTTTCTTATTTCCCTATTTATCTTGCCCATGCTGGGGAAAAAAATTGAAACGCATTCCTAACCTCGTGTTTCTTTCTGCGTGTGCTTAAAGGGACACTAAAGGCAAATAACAATTTATGTCAGAGTGAAAGCCCAATGTATGACAACTTCTAAAACGGCAATATTATCAACAGCAGTGCCCTACTTACCGAGAAATTAAGCTAAATGTATCACATGATGGGCGCCACGAGTGGGACATTTTCGAAGTGATCCCGATGACGTATGGAAGTCGGCCTACAATAAATCACTAGTAATCAAACTAGCAGCAGTAAAAAAAAGAACATTCCGAGCATCAAAAGACGTAATAAAATGCTGTTTGTTCGTTTCCGCTAGATTCATGGAAAACAAAACCTCCGTGGCGTTGCCATGGGGAACGGCGCGCGTGGTTCAAAGGTTCCGTTTTCGCCGAACTGCGCCTCGCCCGTCTCAGTGGTAGTTTCGGGATCGCGTACTGCCGTGCGTGTTTTGCGCGCTCGTGAAAGTCGCTCTGACAGAAAGTTCGACAAAATGCCGCATGCGTGTGAAATTGCCGGATGCCCGAATGGTGCACAACGCCAGTGCTGCAGCAAGGAAACCGGTGTGTCTTTTCACTGGGTGCCGCGGAATGAACCCTTACGCTCGAAGTGGCTTAGTGTCATGCCATTGCGCCAGTGAGCTAAACAGTCAAAACCTCTGCGTGTGTGCTCGCTGCACTTTCGTACTGAGGATTACGAGACCAACCGCAACTTGGTGAAGCTTTGAATGTGCCCATCCGAGCAAGTCCTGCCGCAGCGCCGTTGTTGCTACTGTGGGTCCCGCTACTTCCGCTCGGCTGCTACTAGTGTCGGCGGCCGCGCAGTAAAGCGGGCAACGTTGGGCATGGCAGCAGTGACGTATGAAAGTCGTATTTTCAGGCGGGAGATTTGAAGCGCGCTAACGCGATGCGGACCACTAAAAACGTGATTTTATTTCAAAATAAGCACTTCCTTGGCACAAAAGCAGCACTATGAGGTTTCTGGACCGCTATTTCAACAATCAACGTCGACTTAATATTTGCCTTTAGTGTCCCTTTAAAAGGGCCCTGCAACAACTTTTCAGCATGGTCAGAACACGCGAGCGAGACGTTATAGCTCCTGCGTTTCCTTCCCAGGCCCGCTGGAAACCCAGCACGCGGCCTGTAACTTACGATTAATTCTCAGTCAGCTAGAATTTGTCCCCTATTCTATCGACAAATAATGCCATAAACCGAAATGACTGCGCCATGAATCCGTAATACACTCGGAGGTAGGTGGCTGATGCGTAGGCTGCACAGTTACTGCGACCGCCGCGAAAGGCCTCCATGTGCCCGCGCGCGCGCTCGCGATCACACTGAAAGCAAGTCGCACGTTCACAGAAAAAAAGAGAGAGAAATTGCCCAGGGCCATGATGCGCGATACGACACGCACCTTCTAGCCCCTTTGTTTTCGTTCGCTTCGAGTTTTAAAGACGATGGTCTTCCTTGGGGAACTTAAACATTTTTGGTCTGTCATTCTGTCTGTCCGTCACACAATTCAGCAGTGCAGCTGAAGTTTAACCACTTACTCAACGCCCAGCCATCTTCCAACACCTTCCATTAGCGCTCATGCGTGAAAATCGAAGAGGCTCACGTGCTCTAAGGAATAGGGGTTATAGTACAAAATATAATGTGCTTACCTTTGCTGGCTTCGTTGTCATGGCTTGGACGCTTTGGCGCAGGTGAAAAAAAGGACGATATTCTTTTCTGCGACATGACCGCACAACTGAAGCGCCAAATCTCTTCGCGTCGGTGCTGTTGCGACTCGGGTAGCGTAGCCGTTGGGACCACGAGTGGGTGCTCGACCACGTCGGCTGGTGCGACTCCCTAACAATCGGACCTGCACGGCCTTAAATTGGGTAGCAGTCTGTAGGACCGCCGTCAGAACTGGGCGCACGATTGTTGTTGTTTTCTTGTTTACTTTGAGCGGAAAACTTGGGAGGCCACGGCGGTCGGGGTGCTGCGTTCATTCCGGCGCGCAGCGCGACTTGGGCGGCTTTTGGTCAAAGCAGATGCGACCGGATGGCCCCTGACCGCAGCTTCGAAGTGCCTGCGCGTCGCCCCGCAAAGTGCTTGGGCTCCGAAGATGAGGGAGCCCATCTGGTTTCTTGTCGCACCCAGGACAAAGGAGCCCGCTTCCACGCGGGCGGTGGCTGGAAGGGTTGGAAACGCCGTCGTAATGACCTTCCGGCTGCGCATGAATGGGCCGCTTCCAGGCCCCGGCGCGGCGGTGGCGAGGTGTCGCATCGGTTCGGCCCCACCGTTTGCTGTTCGCGCGCTTCGCGGTCGCCACCCAAGGAGGTACAAGATAATGTGGCCTGCTTTTTCGGCACCGCGCGGTCGCCGGAGGCATTCGTCATGTGTTTCGTGCATCAGGCGGCTCAGACGGCGGCTAGGCCCTTGACGCTAGAATGCGTGAACGGCGAGGAGCGGGCACACGTCGCGGGGTTACGGGCGCCCAGTCGGCACCTTTGATAATTGTTTGTGCACTGACTTTCCTTCGGCGCGGTAACCATTTCCGCACTTTGCTTTACAGTCTGGTTCGGCAGAATCGCTGGAGTGGGAGTTGGGGTAACGAGCCCGTAAGTGGTGCCACGTGTAACGTTTTGCGCGGAGGCGGGAGCAGCGAAGTGGCTCGAGGGTGGTCGGAGGGTGGTGTCCTTTCAGCAATGGTTGGACATGGCACCAGGGTTGTTTTCTTAAGGACGTTTTTCTTTTCTTTCTTATCACTGCACGCGTACATTTGACAGCGAGTCTACTGAAAGAAATAAGTTTTATATGCACATAGAAAAATAAAACATATCATTTTATGTCACTTTTGTATATAGTTGTCGCATTAACAGCGAAAGCAGTGAGGCACGCAATGCTAAATATTTTTTGGTGCGTTCTTTTGCACGCGATTTTTTTGTAACCACGGAAAAAAACACGTGAAAAAAAGTACTCGCGCCTAGCGCTAAAAATGTGAAAAATAATCCCTGAGAATTTACAGCTCATCTGAACTGGCGATTAAAAGATCATTCGCATGGAGTCTGTGAGCGGACCGACTATTCGTCTGGCGAGGTGATCTGTGAAGACTAAAAGTTCTGAACCAATACGGCGATCTGGGCGAGTTGGTGTACTAACATCTTCGGGAAAAATGTGCAGCGCGGCACGGACGAAGGACAAGCGCTCGTGTTGTGCGTTTCTTGTCCTTCGTCCGTGCCACGCTGCACATTTTTCCCGAAGAAGACTAAAAAGTTGCCTTGAAGTAACTGCATGGAGAGTAAATGTTAGATCCGGGGACGTTAGTCATTAAAAAATTAATGTAATTAAACCTGCGTCGCCTTGTAGAGCTTCTAGGATAGGAAGGACACAATGGCAGACGCCGGCTGCGTGAAAGTAAGGTAAAATAGCAATAATCGAACCACAGTCAATTTTCTTTATATTGTTCAAAAAAGAAAAAGAGTGATACCTGTTTCACAAATTGCATGGTTGAAAACAAATCTCGCAGAAAAGCTACCATCCAGAACCTTTTAACTGTCCATGGTATTGTCGTGCTCAAAAAAAAAAAACATTTTAGACGACATCCTGGTTGGTTTTCGGTGAAGGTGGTTATTTCGGACGGCGGTGTATAATAGAACGAAAAAAATTCAAGGGGTGGCGGGGAGGCTGAAGCCCAATAAATCTCACCCCCCCGGGCAACGCCCCTGGTCGGCGGTGAAAGACAGCACGAAAAATTTCGGGGGGGGGGGCTGAAGCCCCATAAGCCCCCCCCCCCCCTGGCTACGCCCCTGATGGACACGTAAGCTTTTCGCAACGTCGAAGAATTTCTGAACAACGAAGTCATTCGGACGCTAATGGTCAAGTTCATTTGACGACTCAGCGGCGCGGCTTGTGGACGCGATTGCACGATTCGATTCCGCTCGTCGAGCTTGTTGGCAGCATGCGGCCACAAAAGTTGCGCTACGTACACCGCATCACAAAACTATGCTTTTATTTTGATCTCAACACTATCGTACATCAAGTACAGTCAAAGTGACTTACTATTGTGAAAAGGTTGCCGTACATATGGTTAACCAGCAAAGCACGTAAAAGAGAATCGCTGCTGCGGCATCGCCATCGACGCTGTCGCTATCGGTTATTTCACAGCCTTCAATGTCCATTTAAAAATCCTCGTCTTCAAGGTGCGCGGTCTCTTTGAACATCACTGTTAAAATCAATCTTAAGAAATTCCTCTGACGAGAGCTGCCTCGCCTTCTCCGCGTTGTGGGCTCAGGAGGAGGACGAATAAACTTTATTGCTGATAAATGGGAGTGGGAATGGGGGAACCAGACTGGACGGGGGGCTAGATTGGGACCCAGGGGGCCGCAACACTGGCGGACTGGTCTCATTGTATACTTAGCCCGAGAAGGCTGGCCGCAATAATGAAAGATGAAAACCTGAATAAGTGCATTAACTGTGGCCTGGCACAGGCAGGACAAGACCACGTTGTGGGCTCAGAGAACACTTTGCTTGCTGTGTGCTGCCACCTGTCAACAAAGTAACAAACATGCAGCGCAGCGCTGACTGCGAAAGCAACTCACGGGTGAATTGGACGACGTTGAGAGCGGAGCTGCCGATCAAATTTCGCCAGCTGGGTCCATTAACGTAGATATACACATAGTCCATCAATCAATCACGTTTAATCTCGGCCGGAATGCGTCAGCTGAGGACAAGATTGAGCTCGCAACGCTGCCGGTGCTTGGTCGTAGTTCACGATAGCCGTGGAGCGAGCGCAGCCCCGAATGACTCAATGGTGACTCGCAAGATTCATACAGCTATTTTCTGACAATATGTAAGGCGCTTTACTTCAGTGTATCACCTATTTATTACGAAGGCCCTGATATTATTCAGTTATAGTAGAGGACATGGCGAGCTCATGCGATACGCCGCGCATAATGTTATGGGTTTCATACACTACAAAACACTGACGGATATTATATAAAAGCGAAATAGCGCGAGTTTCGACATAAAGAGACATACACTAACATTTCACTAGCCTGCGTGGCCATAGAAAACTACGCGGAGCTCAAGTGTACGTGTGTGCCAACATTGGCAGCACGAATTCCCCAGGGTGCTTCACCACGTATTTTCACGAACACTTCGCGTGTCCCATGAAAGAATCAAACTTATCTTGATACGGACGGCCCGGTTTGTTCACGGATTCGCGAAACATGCAAAGTCGTAGTGTTTCGTTCCAACCAACGCGTTGGCAATTGGGCTAGCACAGCCGAACTAGGGAGCGGCTGCCGGTTAATCGTCTGCTAACCCTCCTCCTGGCATCCGCTCGGTGGCGTGACAGTCTATGGGCATTGCGAATATTGCAGAACGCCCAACTCCTCAGCGAGACAGATAAGGCAACTCCTGTGGCTGCTCACGGTGTGTTGCAAAATATGCGAAATAACTTCAAATAAGTTGTAGCGACCACCATTAAGCGCTCGCCTCGTATGATTCAGTGCTGCTGAGTGGCTGTTGATAAGAAAAATACATTTACCATTACTAGCCTTCCGTGTTGGACGATACTGCTTGTAAGATATATGCGATGCGCCAACTAATTCTGCTATATATGTATGATACGTCGTTGCAAGTTAGACTTTAGCGCTCTTGTGTTGCGGCAAAGTCAACAAAATTATAATAAAAAAAACAAATGCAGTGGTTCTCGCACGTGCACACACGACGTGCGAGGTGTGTATGTGTCTACCATGTGCACACAACCCTGTACGGAAGAATCCAGCTGTGCAAACTGTATAACTATCCATCTGTACAAATCCTGTACACCGAATATGTGTCTTCGAATATTAGGATTATTGCGTCGTTAATGTGGTATGTTGCTAGCCCCGTTTCGAATGGTGTAAACCACTGTCGTCCTATTGAAGACTGATGTACCATGTTGGCGTATTGTCGCTCGATAAGTTTAGCACATTACGGAGAGATGCTAAATGCGATCTCACGCTGCTAAAAGCATGAATTTCTTGGAGCGCAGAGGCTAACTTTACCAGTGTCTGACTGATTGGAAACGGGCAGTGCACAAGAAATATATATGGAAAATGATAAAACTGAACATTTTTAATATTTATCTGATATTTAGCTCTGAACCGGAAAATTATCCTAGCATCCCACAGATTTTTTTCCACGAACCGTCCCCTCAACTTTGCCATGAAGAAGTACTTCTCTGGAGCTTCGTACGTCTTACTATGCTCACAACTCTTTTGTTTGCAACAACAAAAACCCTAACAAATAAGCAAAAATAATTTTCTAGTCTTCGCACATAGTGTTCATTTGGAATGGCGTACGTAGACCTGCAGGCAATTTTGTAGCATGAAATTACGTCGATTGGGTCTTGCATCGTTCGAGCCGATACCCTCAGTTCGACGTTCGCTATTGCAAGCTCCCGAATTTTCTGTCGCCACTGCATTAGGGTTGAGCTACTCGATGGCATACTTCGCGGTGATGGCCAACCTACCCCAGTACAGCACCGTGTCGCACGCCATCATCTACGTGCTTCGCTCGCTGAGGAGCGGCGGGCCTTGGTCCAGCTGCGATGCGGCCTCGGAGACATCGGACAATAGCAGCTGCTATGCTCCTTCAGCCGAATACGTAAGCCGTGTCATTGTCGAGAGCTTTTGCTCTTTATTCATCCATGAGCCTGTTTTCACCGTCATAGATCGAGAATGGTTGTCTGGCTGTTATTAAAAAAAAGCCTTGCATGCCTTATCAAACGCGAAAATTGACCGTCGGCGGCGTCGGCGTCAACACGAGAGATGCGAAAAATCTTGATCACGTGGTGACGACATGACGTCATCGTGACGCCCACTACGACATCACATATCGCGACGTCACATCAGGCCTTCATCACCTGACATCGTCGCTTGGTCAAAGGCGGGCCGATCACAAAGGTAGTGCAAAACCAGGTGAGCTGCAGAAACACTGCATGCCTCAAATCCTGGAGGCTGTGCACAACCACGCTAGCTCCAGTAGGCTTTTGGAGGTGAGAGAGGATCAATACATCAACTGCGAAGAACAAGAGGGTGGCTTTCGCCTTCGAGTTGTCTTGGGCGAATGCATAAGGGACCTTGTGAGTTTTCACAATCGAATCCTTGCAACAAACTATGTTCCTTCCTCTGCTACTCGCAATAACAACGCTATTAGAGCTCGGATGAGTCTGAAGTCGGGAGGTACATGAATGTGTAGGACCAGTTTGATTATAATTGTGAGATCCTACAGAAAGGTCGCTTTCATTACCGATGTAACGCCCTCGTTCGGGCGGCGCGCAAACCGGAGCACGCGATAGCGAAAGAAGAAAATAAGAAGGCGCTAGGCTGTGGCACGTGCAGCCACGGCTCACGTTCCTTGCTGGCATCGATTATCGTTCAGGCGTGTCTTTCCTTCGCTCCTGTGGCATAAGCCTACAAGAAGCTGACTGTGTCTTCACCGATAAGGGTTCTCGCCTGTCTAGCCAAACTTATGCTCTATAGGCTTGATGTAGCAACGGAGAGCTTAACTTGCTCCGTAATATTCAGCAGAAGGAACGCTTGCCGCTATGCTGGTGTTTTAGCCTGTATCTACGTTCACAATTCACAAGTTAGAGTGCCAGAAAAATGGCACAATTTCTCCACAAGGGCGAAGTAGGGAATGCCATACCAACAAATTAGAATGGTATATGAAGTGAGGCTAGCCGCTTACTTGTTTAAAATGCGACCTGGCTTAAAGGAACGGTTGGGTAGCATAAGGAAGCGCGGCCGCTTCAGCGAGCTTCGTTCTGTTTATCGCTTCAGCGCAGTTTATGCGACGAGAAATCGACACGTGCTGATCGCCTTTGAATATATGTCACGCGCGACATAGGCACCGTGTCCAGGAACTGAGAAAACAGCGTTTCTCTTAGCAACCATAATTCCATGTAGCGAAATAATTTGAAATTAATTCTCCTCTCTCATGTGGGTGTTTCCGCGACGGCGTTCGGCTAAGTGGCCCACGTATATATATAGAAACGAACATTTGACAATTTCGATGGCAAATTTTCGAATAGAGGGCGCTTAGGGAAATATCCTACTTGTCCCTCGCCACAGTTGTTAATACAAACGCGATACCGTTCCAAATGCTTCGTGCTTGGTCGTACCGGCTCCAGATTCCGCCGTGCGAGACGGTGGCCACCGTTCTGGCACGGCGCTTCTCCGATAACGGCGTCCAGGACGGCTACCCGCTGCTCTACCGAGGACGCGTCACTATCGTGCCCATCGATGAGTTCAACAATGCCTCCGCAGACTGCTTGCCGGGCAACGAGTCCACGGTCACTGAATTCTACGAGTAAGCGCTACACAGCTTCCGACAGTGTCACAGGAGTAGAGCGTACAAGAACAGGGGAGTGCTCGGAACGAGCCTCGAAAAGTGAAGCCCAAACAGGGTCAATCCGGTTGTGGTGCTGCGATCGGTAGTCTGCAATCTGTCGTCGTTTAAGAGTTGCGCGCGGCTTTGCCGAAGTGGTGCAGGGGTAGAATACCTGCTTCCCACTCAGAAGGTCCGGAGTTCGAATCGCAGCTGTAGTGGTGGGTTTTTATTCTTAGTGTCACCTTTTATAGCTTGTATTGGTATTCCTTTGTTTCTTAGAACTAGCTTCAGTCGCTACGCGTTTCTTCAAAAAGTAACGCGAAATGTGAAGTAAAATAGTTTGGCCTCCGAGATTTTTGCTAATAGGAGACTCGAAACGAGATTTCACATTTTACGCTACTTTTTGCAGCAATACGTAGCAACAGAAGCTAGTTTTAAGAAACAAAGGAAAATCAATACAGCTATAAAAGGGGACACTAAGAACAAAAACTCACCATCGACATCTGCGATCCGAACCCGGGCCTTTTGAGTGAGAAGCGGGCATTCTACCCCTGCACCACTTTGGCGGAGCCGCGCGCAACTCTTAAACGACGACACATTACAGGCTACCGATAGCAGCGCCACAAGCGGATTGGCCCTGTTTAGGCTTCACTTTCTGTACATTGGTGCTGCGGCCGTTATGAGCACTCCCCTGTTCTAGTACACTCTAACAGGAGTAACCTCGCTTGCTGTTTCTGAAAAGCTATCTTTTGTTCTTGACAGTTAAAGGCGTTCTGAACCAATTTTCTAAGTATTCATCGAACAAGCTCAATACCGGAGTTTGTCTCACGAATAGATTGTCGCAACAATTGCTCAAATCCCTCACGAACGAGCGGAGTTACAGGAAATTAGAATTCATATGATGGCAATGGTGAAGACTACGTGTTTGTGCGGGCCATAGCAATACGAACAAGTTTATGGTTTCCCAGTAAACGTTCTTGCCAAACAGTAACAGTTAAGAATGACTTCAAGAATGTTCCAAGAGCCGCACGCTGGGGGTGCGCATGCAAGGTTCAGGGAATCGGACAACCGGACATGACGCATGGTTCTGTGAATGTCGGTGCGTGCGTGCGCCACTGTTCCGGCAGCTCTGTGAAAAGCTTGCTATCTTCGAAAATGGGCTCGGCACGTTGCAGATCAAACGAAATTTTCCGGGAACGATGGTTGGAAAGTATCGCACCGCGGAACTGGCGCAGTGCACGCATTCACATATGACACAGCGTTGGTAAAGACCAGAGTTCAATTCACGGCTGCACTTCCGATGCCAAATTCGATAGCCCGGGAGCAGAATGACGTGCAGTGAATGAACAGTACCCCTAAGCGCTTAAATGATCCCGGAGCCTCTTTTGCCCCGCTGCGTAAGCAATTGTGATGTCTGGAGACATTTACGCCGAACAATTTATGAGGATGCGTTAAGCATAAGGCCGTAAGCTCTAAAAATCACCGGTTGTGTGCACCTGAAACAATCGGCGTGTGCGCAGCTGCAAATGGCGGTCTCTTGCAAAGAGCCGCGAAAGAGGCAAATGGTAGCGTCGATCAAATGATGTTTGTAGACACAGCCGCCGAAATCTTTAACTAGCCAACAAACGGCCAAGATTATGCAGCAATGGTAGTGTGCAAGTATATACGGTATAGGACTGCTGAGCGAGTTCGCAAGTTATCTTCAAACGGCTGCTCACCACCCTTTCGCTGTGTCCGTGCTTTCTCTTTCTAGAGCTACCGTCCTTTTCGCGCACCGCCGTTTGAATTTATGTAGACGCTAATTGAAATCACGTCACCTAAACTCTCTGTATAAGTGAACTGGTATAGCGCATTACGGGAAAGAAGAAGCGGCCGAGCAGACCGACACAAGAGGATAGTGCTCTGTCCTCTTGTGTCGGTCTGTTGGGCCGTTTCTTTTTCCCGTAATGCCCTATACCAGTGCAAGAACGAAGAATCAACTCGCCCAATCTTCAACACTTGTGGTTTCTGGTAAGGGCAGTGCCTTCGACATCGGCCAATTTTTGGTCGCAACTGATGGGGTGTAGCGAAGCAAGGAAGACTAAGAAAGAAAGAGCACCAAAAAACAAGGGCAAAAGAGGCGAAAACACCAGCGATAAGTATGTCGCGCATCAATCGATAGCGTTGCAAAAAGCCGAGATTGATTATCGTGAAAATCACCTCAAGTGACTGTCTGATTGAGGCTTGGTTTTTGTTAACACGGGCCACCTATGCGGCCCTTTCTTTCATTGTTACTTATTGCGCATCACTTTCAGGACGAAGACTGAACCACACGAACACAAGCGCAAACTTACAACTGAATTTATTGGACGGGCACATGAAACTTTTTATACAATCGCGTACCATAGTAATAAACAAGCGAAATGAAACATATAAAAAAAGGGGGAATATATATACATAATTTACAATACTGATAGCCACTCATGCCGATGACACACACCTATCGCATATCCCTGCATTACATATTCAGATACATTATTCCTTCTGCGTTAGTCCCAAAGATGCCATACTAACGCAGTCATCATCCCCCAGCGAACAATCTGGGACTCCTCAATGGTTTCACCTTCTCAGTGTTCGTGTGGTTCAGTCTTCGTCCTGAAAGTGGTGCGCAATAAGTAACAATGAATAATACCAACTGGCCCAAGCAAGTACCCTTATAAGCCCTTTCTTATCGGTTTTTTTTTCAATAAACTTCAGTTGTTAGTGAGCACTTGTGTTGTCGACTTGGCCTCTTGACAAACTCACCCAGCAAATAATCCTTCCAAAGAAGGCATTCTCTCAAGTTACAAATAACTGCAAACTTTAAAAACTTGCTTCACTTTACCGAGTTGAATGCAGCACCATCTCTCGATAGTACACTTTTCAGAAGCATTGCCTTTGAGTGTCAGTGAGTGCAGGGTGGGCTTGTTGGGTATCGACTTTCTCGAGTCGAGGTGCAGTGTTGAGTGAAGATGCGTTCAAATATACGGGTAATTGTTTTGAAGAAAAAGCACGATGCTATAACCCTATGATTACGTGTGCATTTAGAACTGCGACAAGATCGGAGCTGCTGTCCTTATAAAACGACGGCACATTTGCGTCGTGAATGTGCTCACGTCTGCGGTCGTGCATTTACGAGCCATTGCAATCTGTAACGCCTTGTCCGCAACGCAGCAATGTAATCCTCGGCTTGGGCAGCGGCGTCAGTGACCTGTGGGGAGTGCGCTGGACACGGTGTTCATATCGGCCGCTGTCTTCGTCGTGCTCTTCCTGCTCGTCTCCGATGGACTTCCCAATATGCGATACGTGAGTGCGAGCTGCGCCTCGTAGTGAACAAGACAGATTGTTGATGATTCCCACGTGTATTGTATGCTGACGCATTTGACCACTCTCTACCGGAGACGTCACTGTTCTTGTGCGAAATGCGAGCGCACGGCACTGCTATTTACTGGATTGCCAGCCTGAAGATGCACTGGATTTGTGATTTCTTGTTGCAAACTGGGTATAAGTGCTCGACCGCATAATCTCTGAAGAGAAACAGTGCTATTCGGTGCCCGTGCAGCTCAACAAAGAAGGCTCCGTAAAGTCGTATGTGTCTATTATAAAGCAGAGTGGTTGGAATAGCCAATATACAAAAGAAATGAATACTCACTGATTCTTCTAGGCCATCACTATAATCTACGGCCTATTGACTGTACAATAGCCCACTTGTTTGCTTCCTGACATTCAGCTGGCTGACACGGTAAAAAAAAGCTGCAATATAATTTACCACTGCTATTAATACTGGAATCTCTCCAGTTGTCAAGGCGAAAGCCTGAAACGGCTCATGAGAAATGTCACGTGGCGAAAAGCCGGGATGTGGTACAGCAAGTAACATTATCCCCGGTGCGCCTCTTCGTTGTTGGGGCCCGAACTTCGTCATTGCGGCATTCTCGTGACTACAAAAACATGGAAAGCGGCGTTCGCGTTGCATAAAGGGCACGGTAAGATAACCACACCGGTTCCTAGGCCAATGCATCAGGGAGCCTGTGAGCGGTCTGCAAGAATTTTTAAGACGATTCTTTCGTTTGTTTACGCTTCATACAACAATTTACCTATATGCTAGCGCTTTATGAAAGGTAAGCACCAGCATCAAGATCCAAAAAAGGAAAGGAAATATGTATGTGGACAATACTTGATAGAAGTGCTGCATATAATAAGACGACCGAACACACAACTACATGAGGAATGAAAATTACGATGAAAGTATAATGACAATGTACTGTTACAATTAAATTAAGCAACGCGAAAGAATGCCTAAATTAATGTACACTAGGTATTGACGGTACACTCACCGACGTTCTCATACGTAGGCTCGGACGGGAAAATTGGACTGGTAAGAAGAGCGAGAAAGCCGCACGCCACGGTGGCTTACTGACAAATCGCATATCCAGGAATTCTATGGATCACCGCTGAAATGTGCACCTTGTACTATACGGAATTACCGCTCGGAAAACTTTGTATATTGCTGAATCTGTATTGTGAGCGAAAGAGGTTCGTGGCAGAATCTTGTGAGCATAGGTATCTGGTAAAGCAACCAAATTTGCGTACCGTGGAAGGACCCCTTCGCTGTAAGAAACTTCGCTGATGTTACGCAGTTCTTGCTTGGTTTTCAGGGGGAAGTAGGTCGGTATGCGTTCTCGATAAATGTTTTAGATTCATGTTATGCTGTGCCGCATGCAGACTTGTTTAGTGCAGTGAAAACATGCATTGAGTAAAATGGGGTACTTGTATTTGAAAGGCCTTCGGGCATTTCCGTTGATAATTTTATCACTCTATTGGCTTTATTTCTGTTCGGCATTTGCGGCTCACGATGAGCTGGTTTATACTAAAATCTGGATTGGTGGATGCCGTGTTTGTTGGTGGATGGCATGGAAACAATAGCGGATAAGATGGAAAGAATAGCAGATGTGGCAAAAACAATAGTAGATAAGATAGAAATGGCAGTGGATGTGGTGGAAACAATAGTGGATAAGATGGAAACAATAATCGATAAGATGGAAATAATAGCGGATAAGATGGAAATAATAGTGGATGTGGTGAAAACAATAGTGGATACGATGGAAATAATAGCGGATGTGGTGGAAACAATAGTGGATAAAATGGAAATAACAGCGGATGTGGTGGAAACGATAGTGGATAAGATGGAAATAATAGCGGATGTGGTGGAAACAATAGCGGATAAGATGGAAACAATAGCGGATGTGGTGGCAATAATCATCGCGTTCGCAGGGAGCGAAGGTTCATCGCAGCACCCCCGCCCCCTTGGTACGTCAATGTATGATGCGGACTTTGTTCCCCACCTGGTCTGATGTGACTAGGCGGGGCGGCTGCCTCCCTGCACCCCCCCCCCCCGCGCTCCCTCCTATGGAAATAATAGTAGATAAGACGGAAATAATAGCGGGTGCGGGGGAAATAATATTAGATAAGCTGGGGACTGGGGTGGTCAGAAGGACAGATGATGGTGAAAGTGGAAAAAATGGCGGCAGATGGTGGCGGGGGCGGCGAGAAGATTTTGGTGTACGAAATGGCTAGTGATGGTGAAAGTGTGAAATGCTCGCTGATGGTGGTGACGCCAAACATATTTTGGTGGATGACTTGATCAGCAAGCCAGGGGCGTAGCCAGAAATTTTTTTCGGGGGGGGGGGGGTTCAACCATACTTTATGTATGTTCGTGTGTGCGTTTGTATGTGTGCGTGTATATATACGCAAGCAAAATTGAAAAATTTCGGGAGGGGGGTTGAACCCCCCCCCCTGGCTACGCCCCTGCAGCAAGCTGAATTACGTAGGCC
Source organism: Rhipicephalus sanguineus (assembly GCF_013339695.2). Taxonomy (NCBI): domain Eukaryota; kingdom Metazoa; phylum Arthropoda; class Arachnida; order Ixodida; family Ixodidae; genus Rhipicephalus; species Rhipicephalus sanguineus. The sequence continues at coordinate 148,419,733 of NC_051185.1, forward strand.
TGATGGAAGCACGGGGCAGCAATCATGTGGGCGATGGTCACATCAGTACATGCGGCTGGGTGCATACGGCCATGTGTAAAATCACTGTCTCTTCTAGTGTTTCCCAACCGAATGTGCAGGAAAGTATGCTACCCAAGGAAGCCAGCGCCGATCATTATGCTTTCTAGGCACGCTTTCTTTTTTCTTTATTTTTATTCATGCGGCGTCAATAACGGCCTCAAGTTTTTGTGAAGCACAGCAGCAGCGAATGTATACATTTTGGACACGTACTTATATCAGTTTCACATCCTTGATGCGCTGCTGTATTTTTATGTTTACAAATATAGAGGCATCTGAATGGCGACATTAAATTTGTTACAATGCCGCGCAGTTGACGAGATGAAAGAGGCTGCAAAAAGACAAGCACTACCGTTGCCTTGGCAACTGACCATGCCATGCAAACGCTAACCTAAGTAAGGCACTAGGCCTGCCGCAATAAGTAACCATGGCGTTCACGTTAGTGCTTGCCAAGACAGCTAATGTTAACTAATGTCGGCTTGTGTCTTCTAATTATGCCTGGTTTCGGCTAGTGTTGCCATACATTTTCACAGGATTGTGATGATGACGACCACAGGCAGTCGAATGAGTAAAAATTAATTATGTATTGCGTGATCTGTGCCCAGTTAAAGGAGTTCTCAATGGATAAGTAAGTCAGCAGTCGCAGAGCAATAATAACAGCGAGCACGATCGTAAGTCATCGGTAATCTGATAGTTGGTGAATTTGGCTTTATACATGGACGTTCGCAGATTCCAGCGTTGTGGTTAGCGCCTGCGTTAGTTCCAGAATAAGCTGCACTTCTCGCATCGCGCGCGCGATGTTATCAGAAAAGTCTGAAACAAACAGGAAGGTTCCCAGTCATTCCGACGCGGCCTGCGTCGAGTGGTGGTCACAAGTGCAACAGGCCGGCCGCATGTAATTACAGGAGGAAGCACGTGTGACAATATTGGTTAAATAATGCCTTTAAAAGTAATGCCAATGAAATTTTCGACAGTGGACCAACATAAATTTTCTGTTTATTGTATTTTTCTTTCCTTCTTTTTTTGGTAGACGAGGCGTAATTCTTAATAAAACACGCGTAACTTGAATCCTTTCGATAGGTTTGCACGCCGGAAGTTTCATGTTTCTATGTTTGAACGATGCTTTTTTGGCACAGTCCCTGTACGGTCTGGCCACTAGCCAATATACACTCCTGACGGTGCTGTTCGGTGCGACTGTGGTGCGCGAGGGTGCTTTCGACGGCCTCTACCAGCTGCCTGTGTGGAAGTTCAATGCGTTTGCACGCTTCTCGGTAAGCACTTCAGTTCTGAACATTCTTACAAGGGACCATAGGCGTGCGCAGGGTTCCCCATTAGGGGGGGGCAAACGTTCGTCGCAGCGCCCCCCCCTACTAAGTAGAGGTAGGGGCAGATTTGGCGCCCCCCCTCTTAGGTGAATAGAAGGGTCAATGTACGGGGCAGATTTTGCGCCCCCCCCTATTAGGTGATTAGGGGGGCGGCCGCCCCTCCCCCCCCTGCCCCACCTGTGCGCACGCCTATGCAAGGGACAACCAAACTTTCGCCTTGTATGGTTGTGACAGTGTACTGGAGTCTACCGTGGAACACCACAGGTGACATTGTAGTCGAGATGACGAGGAAATAGTGGAGATAGACAAGTGGCGTAATCGGTAGAGCACTCGTGTATGACCATCTGTGTGAATGGCAAACCTAAAGGTACGCTGAACGCAATCGTGGCCAGCAGGGCCTTAGTCTCAAGCGATTCTGCAACGTCTGGGGCTTGCGATGTACTCCGCTAACACAAGAGTAAAATTAGAGATCGCCAAAGGAGAACTTAATTTACAGCAACGTGAAACTGCGACACGATGTTGGCCATTTGTCGGACGCCCTTGCAATTTTTTAACAATATCGAACGAGCCTTTACCCCTGGACGTCGTAGTGCTTAATATATGCTAGAAGTAACGAGATTTTCTGCATGATGTGCAACGCAGAGAGCACACTCGCGTACGAGCGCCGACGCTGACTGCTTAGACTGCTTAGATCCTGGGGTCGAAGCTCGTGCAATAATATAAAAAAAATTCTAAGGGTGGGCATACCTTGAGGATAAGTTACTTTCGTAAAGCTTTTCAGCGCAATAATTAAAGCTTATGCAATACAAGAATTCCCAACTGGGCATATTTGCAAGATTAGAACCGCTGCTTAGTTCAATAGTATTTTCTGCATTCCGATGAATTTCGCGATTAACAGCTCTTCAGTTCTTATGCTTTTGAGTCTTTTGCAGACAGTATCTTCCAAAATGCGTTTACTAGGAGTCGGAACGTTGCCTCGTATTATGACTTCTACATAGCTAAAAATAGGAAACTCAGAAGAAAAAATTCGGCAGATCCTATGCACTGTGGGAATCGATGTAATGCGAAGCAGCCAGCAAAGAGCTCCATACATCGCCTTGTTTCTCTCTGAGGAAAATGAAGTCAATCATGTCATGACATGTAGTTCACTATATACCACATGTTTGTCATGCACGCATGCATGTAAAATCTCTTATATAATGAAACATATATTCTGGTATATACAATTCGTGACCTGTCATTATGTTCGTCACGCACTCATGTCATGTCATACCAATTTTGGTGTATATCCATTAAAACCGGCCGGAAGCGCACCAAGACAGTGTCATGTAAACCATGCCGTACATGACATGCGTGTTACGATTTACTTGTTAGGACCTGTCATTTATGTTCGTCATACAATCACATCACACAATACCACTTTTGGTGTATATCAAGCTAGGGAAACGGTCGAGAGTGCACCATGAGCGTGGCATGTAAATCATGCTGTACATGAAATGCGCGTCATGATTGTCATGTCACCACCTGCCATTAGTGTTCATTTACAGTCGCGTCGCGCAACACCAATATTGCTGTGTGTCAATCTAACGAAACGGCCGCGAGCGCACCATGCGCATGGCACATCAATCATGCCCCACACGACATGCATGCCATGATTTTCATGTTACCACCTGTGATTTATGTTCTTCATTCAGTCACGTCAGGCACTACCAAATGTGGTACATGTCCTGACAGTTAAACGGCCGCAAGCGCACCGTGAGTGGGGCATGTTTGTCATGGCGTACATGACATGCATGTCATGATTTTCATGTTAGTACCTGTCATTTATGTTCGCCACACAGAAATGTCTCGTCGTACCAAATTTGGTGTATATCCATGTAATAAAACGGCCGCGAGCGCCCCGAGACCATGTCATGTAAATAATGCTGCACATGACATGCGTCTCATGATTTGCACGATAGCACCTGTGATATATGTTTGTCATACAGTCTTGTGACGCCATACTAATTTTGGTATATATGAAGTTAACGAAACGGCCGGAAGAGCACAAAGACCGTGGCATGCAAATCATGCTGTTCATGAGATGCATGCCATTATTTTCATGTTATGACCTGTCATTTATGCTGGTCATACAGTCATGCTATGTCATACCATTTTTGGTATACATCCCATCAGCGAAACGGCCAGAAAAGCACAATGTCGTACGCGGCTAGATAGATAGATAGATAGATAGATAGATAGATAGATAGATAGATAGATAGATAGATAGATAGATAGATAGATAGATAGATAGATAGATAGATAGACAGACAGACAGACAGACAGACAGACAGACAGACAGATAGACAGACAGATAGATAGATAGATAGATAGATAGATAGATAGATAGATAGATAGATAGATAGATAGATAGATAGATAGATAGATAGATAGATAGATAGATAGATAGATAGATAGATAGATACGCTCAAAGTCGCAGAAGTTCGCTAAGAAATGCTTCGCATTTAAAATCAACTGTACCCTTTCAATGCAGCGCTGGTTTTTGTAGATGGTTACCGGGTGAGTCTTTGTGCAGTCTCTTATGACGTGTCTTCGCCTTTCTTTTCCACAGCTCTGGCAAGATGTGGTAGCCTTCACTGCGTTTGGCATTGGTATTGGTGGTTACGGCATCAGCTTCATCACCGCCCACAACTCCTTCAAGAACAACTTCGTAACGTGAGAGATGTATATGGTGTCCTAGATACGAATAACACTGCCATAAAACGAGTTACTAGCACATATATACTGTAGCGCGAGTTACACCTCTTCAGGTCAAGACGGTAAGATATCAAGTGGAGTAATTGCTGGACGGTGCGCTGGAGCTGTTTGAGTGCCTAAATTTCGTTGAATTCGTTTTATTATTGTGACAGTCAAGGAAAGGCTGCCAAAATTAGGCAGTGTTGGTTTGTAGGCATTGTAGACACTTAAACTTACGTAGTTTGCCGTCTTGGGTGTTATGAAGCGACATGTAGCGATCGCATTATTCAGAACTATAGAAGTGTTGAAGCACATAGTGTACTTTCATATTGTTAGTGGGCCGGCCATTATATGTACAGAAAGGTTCTCGTTTTAGTTGCCTTGCAAGCAGCGAGCTTGCCTTTGCTGCTTGCAAGGGGGTGAGTCAACCAGAGTCTGGCAGGCACTGTGTTGGTGGAACATTAACGACATGCTTTAAATTCCGTACCAGTGCATATCGCATGTACTGGAACGCTGATTCGAACAATGGGACATGTTCACCATAGCCATCTTTGTGGTGAGCAGCAGCGTGGTCACGTAATGCGTTACGCAAAAGTAGCAGTAAAGGTAGTCATTTCAAAGCATGCTCGAACTTGGGAGCTTGCGATGCGTCTTATGATACTTACCGACCCTCACTGTTGCCGACCTCTTCTTCTCTTTCCATGCAGTGATATTGCCTACGTTTTGGTGCTTGACACGCTGAGGTGCCTCGGCAGTGCGTCCATAGTCTTCTTCGTGCTGGGCAGCTACGCCCGCAAAACAGGCCTCGAGATCGACCAGATAATGGCTAGCAGTAAGTAAGCTGCTGAAAGTTGCTAGACAACGGACCGCTCAGTGGGCACCACAGCAAAATAGGTCGGTGTCTTCGTGGATGATTCGACTTCCAATTGTATGTATAAGAGACCTCGTAATGTAGGGCATATAAGAATATTTTCAGCTACCGAGATGTGCTGTTGCATGCCGCGTCCACTTGAATGCAGATAAAACGTAAAGTGAAGCTTTGAACTGGTTGGTTTTGCATTATGAAATAGTAACAGTGCGATATTCTACACGGGGACACACAAGAGAAGCAACACAGAGAAGCGCTGACTTTCAACTGAACTTTTATTGAGCACGAGAGGAAAATATGTACAGAAATTTTTTAAAGCAGCATTAAAGCAAAACAAAATATCAAGGGATGATCACACGTGCTCTTCCAAAAAAAGATCATTCTTCCGTCGACGAACAAACAGATGCCGTGCTTATGCATGATAAACCTTTTTGCGCAATAGGGGCGCCTTCAGTGATTTCGCGAGTGCGATGGTCCTGATGTCTGCGAATGATCGTGGTTTCTTCGAACAGGGGAGTGCATCCGCAGGAACGGCAATGAATAGCTAAAAAACCTTCTTTAGCATCGCGCACATTTTTGTTGTGCTCTCGAAGGCGATCATTCACGATTCACAATTCGCTGTGTCCAAATATATGTTCACAACTTCAGCTACCACAACCGTTTAATCATGATCATGGGCGTTAGTCGTCGCGATGAGACATGCCACTAATCGTCAACATGGGTGCATCCACGTCAAACGGTGCTATAGCTGCCAAACACGAATAGACATTGTACTACTGCACAATAAGCACTACTTCTGTGAAGACACGTTCCACTTTCGGGTTATACCGATTGCTATTGTCGAGGGATCAGCCATGTTTTTTTTCACATCTTCAGTGGCGTTCAGTGAGGCGTGCTTTAACATTTCACGCCATTGCGTAAAGGTCCTCTCCAATATTTCTGATAATATCACTTCTGCCACTTCTGTGTTAAGGGTTTTGCGGCGTATCCATCTGATTAGTGTTCCAGATGGTGAAGCGTGCCAATTCTTACCATTAACAGCAGCGTAGCCAGCACCAGAATATTACGCTTTAGACAATGCGAAAGCAGGGGAATCTTGTTATATTGCCTCTATTTTGTCCAATTAAATTTTGATGCAGTGTGCGGCGCACTATATTTTTCCCCGTCGCAGACGTGGTGGAGGACGTGGCGTTCCTGCAGATTCCGGAGGCCCTGTTGTCCACCGAAAGCAGCGGCGTGCTGCTGCTGGCGTTCTTTTTATTCGTGGCGTTCGTCGGACTCGGATCACTGGTATGACGTTCATTGTAGGGTATTGTACGTATATAAGTGTCAGATTACTAGAAATTGGAAGTCTGTAGAGGTGAACAAGGAGTTGCTTTAGAAATTTATGTTTCTTACTTTGTGGGTAAAGCGTTCATTAGTAGCGGAGGCTACTTTACACGCAACATTTAACGTAGGCGACATTGCGGTAAGCGGAATGTCTTTTTGTTAGGAGTAGTGACACAAGGATAATTCAAAGTTCGTTGTCTGCCGTGACGGTATAGTGGTTACGGTGCTCAGCTACTGACCCCAAGAACGCGGGTTCGATCTCTCACGCGCTCGTCAGACTTCGATGGTGGCGAAACGCTAGACCCATCTACTTGTTCGACGTCAGTGCACGGTGACGAATACCAGATGGTTGAAATTTCCGGAGCCCTCCGCTGCGGCGTGCCTGACCATCATGTTGCAGTTTTGGCATGTCAAACCGCACAAATTGTTATCAAGTGAAGCTTGTTTTAACTCGCAGAACTCGGTGCCGTCCTCCGCGCAAAACTCGGCGTCGGAGAGCGTCCTCGAAGGTGCACCGGTCACATGCGTGTCTGTATTTCCAATCATTGACGCGATCGCGAGCCTTTCAGTCATTTATGATATGGCAATCTCATCTTTTGTCGGCGTGACTTGTCACTTCACGCGGCCAAATTTCACTGTAGCCTGGATATGAATGCATGACCGTCGTTGCTGCATGTATCAACGGAAGTGTAGCGCTTCTAAGAACGTGGATGAAGGTACAGTTTTTTTTTATTGTCACTTTCAACTTCCAGTACGAAACCTTCGAAAAACATTTTTGGTCCTATTCGCCTGGTGCGCCACCGATGGCGGCGCTGCGAACAGCGATCCGGTAGAGTCACTAGAAAAATTTCAGAGTATCGCATCTGTTTTCCGCGCGCCGCCGCCGACGCGATTGGCTTACTCGCATCACGAGACCTCTCGCCGCCATATCCCTTCCAAGCGCTTTGGGTGCAGGCGCGTTGAATGCAGAGCGCGGCCGGACATTTAGCAGTACCACGGTCCCTAGAAGTACTTCGTCGCTTTTTTAAACGCGTCATGCAGATGCCAGAAAGTAGCTCACCAGTAACCGAACGTTGCTGGTGAGCTACTCCGGGAATTTCGTATATTTTTGAATTCTGTGTGGGAAACATTAACGTCAGAGCGTCGTTGTACGTGGCTGCATAGTTGGCCGCGGAATGAATTCGCCCCCCTCGAAGAACACTCCTTTCTGCAGTGAACTACGCAAACTTTCCTGGAAAAGATGTCATGCAACAGGACACTTCACCTTTACGGTTCGCTATGTTAAGCGATATTGAAAACTACATACATACCTTTCTATTTGCTTGGCTATTTTTATCTCGATCTGTTGAACAGATTGTGCATGCATTTCGAGTTATGTGTCACGCACGAGAGCGAAATCGAAGACTTATTAAAATAATAACTGTTTCCTGTATACCTTGAAGGCAATTGTCGCGTGATCATTTGCCACTGCGCAAAACTGAAGCGTGGAACTCTGTTGATAAACTTGATATAAGGCAATGTTATTAAGCGTATTTTATTTTTTTTAAATGTTGCTAATGCTACATTGCGCCGAGCGCACCATTACAGTACTGTTTAGTGGGTGAGAAATGGTCACAGCAAAAAAGAACAAAAAAACGGCTTATCCTCCCACGCATTGAGGGAATCGATTTCATGCGAGCCCTAGCTCGTATACACATACTGTGTTGCAGTAGCATGCGCGTTAAAAATTTTCGGGATGTGCTATTTCTGATCAAAATAACATAAAGCACTGCGCCGAGGAAGTTTTATCAAGAGTGCATTAAGAAAAAAAAAAGTTGGAATTAAAAGCAGTGCAGAAACCAAACCATAGCTGTTTACGCGCTGGCAACGCCAAAAAAAAAAAAAACTTTGTCGGAACACAGCAAAATATTTGCAAATGCACTGTAACGTTGGGAATATTAAGGAGAAAAAAATAGGAAATGAAACTGAGTAGTGACGTCAGTCATTTTTGATGGCCCATTTTCTACATATCTGTTAGGAAATGACAATGTATTCGCAAAATAAAATGCACCTTACCTACCGCACGCAGATTCGCCCGTGCGTTCGGCTGCTGGCGTTCCGAACTGAGACAAATACTTCACGCACAACTTCCACTTACCGTACACACACCACTTCTATTACAGATAACACCCAGCTGAACAGCAAGCATGGTGCGCAAGTAAGGTATGCGTCAGCGATCAGTCGAAGGACGCAATGCTGAATGATCTCGATGTTCGATAATGTTCTCGAATGCGCTATGAAGTAAACCTGAACACCGACTGCAAAGCTAGCGCAAACAGTCAACGTTCACCAAGTGTTGAAATAAAGGGCATCTCGTACGGTCATCACGCTAATACAACTATACAGCTACGGACCTTGCGAACACACCCGCCGTGAAACGAAAAGAGACCGATGAAGCCACGAAGAGAGTTCGCGAGCACATGGCAACATTCGCCGCACGTTTCATTAGCTACACCGCTTACCGCGCAGTCGATTCATGACTGTCGATGACTCGAAATCACTTCTGATATCCTTTTGAAGAAACACACACACACATATTGCAGTTACGCCGAGCGTAACACGGCATCGAGGCGAAAAGATCGGTCACTTCTCAACACACGCTACCAACGCGCCGAACGGTCCGGAAGGGATATGGCCGCCGCCGCCCAATGTTGCCCGCGTGCAGCCTACCTTTGCGGTACTCTGAAATTTTCCAGTGACTCTACGATCCGGTGACGCGAAGTCGGGGATTCGGCTTTTGTCGTCTGCTAGGCTTTGGCTAAAACAGCAGCATTTTCGTTATAGTTCGCTCGCGTCGCACGGCGTTCCTCGACTACTAGCTGTATTTTCATCGAACGATAGTATCTTTATATGGCTGCTAGCATTACAGGAGGTTAAGAAACGTTAACATTTAACATATCTTCTATATACCCACAGCAATCGCAGTCAGGATCATGCCCCCGAGTTCTTAGCGTCACCCACTGGGCTGAATAGCGCTGAAATAGCTTACCTTAAAGCGCGAACATCCCGCCAAGCGAGTTAAAGGGAGTTAACGCTGCTTTGGAAGCTAAGCTCGATCAATTTTACGGCTTGTTCGCAAAAGTTAGTGGAGTGTGAACAGGCTTGAGTTGAACGAAAATTCACACTCCCCACCCAATTGTAGTCATGCGGACCTGTGTACGCAAAACGCTTGCCGACAAAATAAAATTGATAACTCCATCAACTAGCGGGTTATTGAGGACAACTAACGTAGATTATGCGAGTTGGATGTACATTAAAACTTGTTACACTTACTATCGGCTCCGAATGAAACGCCAACAGTGGTGCGCGTGGTACAGTTCGCACCCTTACGATTAGATATAGACGCACTCATGCCGCTCGTGAGTCTCATTTATGCTTTCGATCGTGGAGTGCTGCCTAATCGGGCGTGCGGGCCTGTCAGTGGTGATGGCAGGACGGCGCGCATTATACAATTCCTAATGCTTCGGCAATGCGCTCCGCTGTTCGTGTTTCATTTGACACCGATAGTACAGCTTGGTAAACAGTAAGAAAAATCGGCGAATGTGTCCAGGAATTCTTTCTTTCCGGTGGAGGGTTCAAATTCCTCCACCGGAAAGAAAATCTTTCTTGTTGTATTTCTTTGTGGCGATTATCATCTCAAATCTCGGAAGACATTATTGGTCTGAAGTGCAGTAGTTCGGCCGCAAGGCTCTACGGGGTGTCCCCTCTATTACGTAAGTATATTTCTCTATGGAAACACTCTTGGACTTTCAGTAACGCGTGGTAGTAATGCGGTTACTTCGAGCATGTATTATCTGTAGGAGACTTCCATTTCATGTCTGAGTCAAAGATGAGACCTAAATATTTCAACATGAATACTCGCTGGAAAAGTGCAGACTATAAACATCAGCGTCGCGTGATGGCGGGCGACGGGTCATCAAGCGCTGTCGGCGCAGCTCCTCGTAGCTTTAGCACAGCGTGATGACCTCTGCCACTGTGCGAGAGTTTTTGGCCAGCAGCATGGTGAAGGCATCGTCGTCGATGCCTTTCGGAACATTCCTGATTCTCTCAGACTCCGACATGCTCGCGTCGGCTTTCATGTACAAGTCAAGGAGGTCTTCGATGTAGCTAGTGAAAGATTCACCGGCCTGCTGGGCTCGTTCACGTAACCACTGTTCGGCTTGCAGCTTGCGAACGGCAGGGCGGCCAAACACGTCGACAATGGCGGTCTTGAAATCGGACCAAGTCGGCAAATCGAATACGTGGTTGTTGTACCGCATGCCGACCACATCCGCGAGGTAGAAAACCAAGTTGAACAGTTCGCCTGCCTCGTCCCATTTATTGGGGACGCTCACACGCTCGTAAATCGCGAGCCAGTCCTCCATGTCGGTGTCATCCGCGCCGGTGAAGAAAGGAGGGTCGCGAATACGGGGGACACCGGGACAAGCGGTCGGTGCGGGAGGCGGCGCTTGCTGGGCGGCGTCTTGAGGCATGGTAGATGGCCTGGTACGGGATCGAAGCTCCAGGGGAATCGAATGGTGACCGAAGTTGTTGTGACGGCACAGCACTCTCCACCAATTTGCTAAGGTGTTTATTGGACGGCACTCAGTGACAATACACAATGGCGACAGTCAGGTCTAGGCACGGGCTCTCAGCAGGAGAAGTCGAAGAGGACGACCCACTAGAAGGCGCTCGACAGCGCAACGCATTACTCAGCATTGCTCTGTTCCAAGGCTTCGCTACAATATATATATATATATATATATATATATATATATATATATATATATATATATATATATTATATATATATATATATATATATATATAGATAACGGCATGGTGGTGCCGACGGCAAGAACCCACTGTCAGTGTACACGTAATTGCTATCCTAATAAAACAATCAGACCACCATTCGTGCCTCCTACTGCGCAAACTTGAGGGTGCAGGATGTGGACAAGCAGTATGTGGTGTAAAATAGAGGCGCGTAAAATAGACTACGCTGATCCGGCAAGAAAAATGGGTAAATGTTGTGGGATGTGTAATAAAAGTTTCTCCTTAAACTGAAAGTGCAAGCGAACGAAATTGGGGCTGTATATCTCGCTTTTCGATTCAGCATCTTGATTGAATTACTAAGTGATTCTGAACAGTACGGATTCATGCAAGCTTAGACAGCGGTGCTGCGACCCGTATGACGATGGTGCAGCCTTCTGCGCGTTTGCAGCTATTGACCACCGAGCTGGTCGTGGAAGTAGTGGACGAGGAGTTCCCGCATGCACACATCAACAAGCGCATGGTCCGCGTTGTCACTTCGGTCATCTGCTTCTTCGCCAGCTGCATCTACGCCACTCCCGTGAGTTGAAAGAACGCTCGAATCAATGAGAAGCGCGATCACCTAAGTGCTTGTATTGTATGGTCAACCCACCGCAGTATGTTCGCGGCTAAGGTATTGTGTTGCGTAGCTTGTGAATGTGGGTTCGACTGCCGGCCACGTCATTCCTATTCCGATGGGGGATGAATGCAAACAAGAATCACATATTCAACCGAAAGACGAAGCACTGGTAGTGATGACAGCACGCCAAACAGCTATAAACCACTCGTAGGCTTACCGGCCTTACATATTGCAGTAATCATTCGAATACTAATTGGACTAACAAGCACGGTATCTGCGCTCACAGGAAACACGAACACATCTCCCTCGATGGCACTGAACTTCGCCTTTCGCAGCGCTTGAGTGATGAACAGCGCAAACATACAGAAGTGAGCGAACGCACCGAGTTTCTGCTCCCTACTCTTGAGATTACGGCTGTTGCAAGATGAGGTGAGCGTACGTTCAAGGATGCCGGCGAAGGCAGTCGTACAAAGCTATGAATTCCCACAAAATGAAAGTCGATGACACGCGCGCAGTCTCACAGCCGGCTTTTAAATCTGAAAAGCGAAAATATATATGCATAATATCAATGGACAACGGGAGTATTCGTGGCCAGATACACTAATTCACATTAGCGCGGAGACAAAATGATGATTAAGGCAGCGCTGAAAATTTCACAACGACAGCAGACAAGGACGACACAGACGAAGCACTTCGTGTGTGCCATCCTTGTCTGCCGTGATTGTGAACTTCGCAGCGCTGCCTTAATCATCTAATGTGTTCCAACTAGCCGCTACACAAGCTCTTGTGACAAAAAGGACCTCGCAACATATGTGTCACATGAGTCGTGAATGTAGAATGCTTCGGTTATGCTGGTGCCTCGGTAAACACCTTCGCCTCACTCAATTCCTGGAGCCATCACAGATTACTTGTAAGACAAGTTGTGCACATCGTTTTTTAGGACCCTTAAAGAACACCGGGAAACCCGCCGCAGTGGTGTAGTGGTTGTGGTGCTTGAATGCTTGACTACAGGTCGCGAGGTAGAATCCCGGCCGCAGATGCCGCATTTCCATGGAGGCGAAATGCTGGTGGAGGCCCGTGTACTTAAATTTAGGAGCACGTTAAAGTACTCCCCGTGGCCGAAAATGCCAATGCCCTTCGCCCCGCTACGACTGTGACTTGACTACGTGATTTACAACTATAGGAAATAAATGGCGACGGCATCGTTAATATCAAGCCTATCTAGCAGACTTGCGAATACACTGTCCATACATAATGTCGCGATGTGAGAGCAACTCCAATTGCACAAAACTTCGCCAAGAGGTGAAACCTGCTACATCCTGGTACATTTCGGCAGGATGCTCAATTTGTGCCGAGCTTGCATGAAGATCTCGTTTTTTTAGTCTTTCGGAGAAGAAAAAGATGGCATGCACTCGATGAAAGAATCTTTGTGATCGAAATTTTATAATTATGTACGCAAGGCTTATTCAAGCAGTCTACAGCTTCTCTACGCGCGGATACAACTAAAAAAGGCAGGAGAGGTCCCGCCCTGAGGACCGCAGCACGCCAACCGAATGCCCCAGAGAGTAAACAAATAGCGCCGCTCATGTTCGCGGTCATGTTATTGGACGACGGTGTCGCGATCCGTCCAGCTCACGACGTGAAGGCCGGACTAGATCCAGCGTTTTTGCCGGCGTATCCCGGCGTTTCGTTCCCCGGCGTCCCTCGGCGTTGACGGTGTTTGAACAACCGATGCTGTCGGGTGTCGGGTGTGTAGCACGTGAACATATACGAGCTCGTAATAAGTTCACGTGCTACGTGACGCCCTACAGGCAGAAAAAGAGTGTTCCACACTCGCCGTCATGGCTACTGGCGGCGCTGACTGGCGCTCCCACGTTTAATTGTACATATATACCCTATAAAGTGGACGGGGGATGGCCGCCGCGGTAGCTCAGTTGGTAGAGCATCGAACGCATTATTCGAAGGTCGCAGGTTCAGTCCCTGCCCGCGGCAAGTTATCTTTTCGCCCACTTTTCTTTCTTCACATTTACCTTACCATTTAGTACTAATAACATCCTCTATACTTCCTTGGCATTATTGTCTGTTAGTGCTCAATAATGCAGTGTCTGCTTCGGCACATAACACGAAGAGGAAAGACAATAGGGATGATGATGCCTATGTACAAGTGAGAACGACGAAGTACGTTAAATGTGCTTAAAATATATATAAAAAGCACAAAGAAAAATAAGTCACAAAAATATTTGAAGAAGCGCGCGACCGGGGATTCCAACCTGCGACCCATCGCTGCGCTGCGTTTGGCGTTGACAGCTCGGCCACGGAGCGTTCGTCGTACACCAAGCGGCGAGCGGCGAGCTACTTATATACCTAATTTAGTGCTGGCGGTAGGCAGAGCTCGGATGCACTTCAGCGTGTTATCTGCATCGCCAGCAAAATGGTGCGAAGGGCGCGCTTTGAAAGTCGCCGCGAAGCTCGTTGCGATGCGTGCGCTCCTCCTACCTCTACAACCTGTACTTTGCCCTACAGGGCGTGGCTGCCCGTGCTCGCGCGCTTATCTCGTGATGGGGGCCGTTTATGTGTTTTGTGCTTTCCCCGCAAGGTTTGCATTGAAGTTGCAGAGCGCACGAAGGTCACTTCGCTCGCTGCAGCGGCTGCGTTTGCGATAGGAGCGCCCTGCTCAAAGACAATGAGGTAACAACTTTGACAGTTGTTAGTTAGCGGTCGTCCTGTGTATACCTGTGCATTCGTTTCGTGCGTCCTTCTTTTTGTTCAAGCAGCGTGCTTCAAGTATCTAGCTGTGACAGTTGTTAGTTCGCAGTTTAGTTCTTTTCGTGCGTCCATTGTGCTTGAGCAGCGTGCTGCAAGTTTCGAGCTATGTGCTGTTCTTCGCAATAATCGCATTCATTGCTTGGCCCTTGTGGCGAAACTGTGACTTTTGTTGATGAAGTGATAGAAATCATAAAGGTCGCTTCGCTCGCTGCAGCATCCACGTGTCCTTGCGCCAGCGTTCTGTGAGTTACGCCTGGGTGGAGGCTAAAGGATTTAGCTACTAGCGTTACTTCGTATAACTTCACAATTTGATGCTATCGTATTCATCGCGTCGCGCTTGCGGTGAAAGTGGCTGCGACTTTCTTAGTGTCGTCGCACTTTCTTCGTGCTTCTATCAGTCGATTTCGGCAAAAGCGGGCTGATGAACTTACAACACTCTCACCAGCGCCCGCTGATTTTGCTCGAAAGATTTCAAGAATGAATGAGAAAGCTTAGAGGACGTCATGTGCTCTTCATCATTGCCGTTCTCTCGGCAAAGGAAGAAAGACCTATGCAGGATTCGTACGATATACGGTGTATGTCCCGTCCTTCAGCTCATGCATTCAATTCTTAAGCGTCAAATCGCTTAGGCAGTTATGTCGACATGATAGCGGCTAGTGATAAATTTACTCGGTCATCGCTTTCGGGCAGGTAACTTTAGGAAACGGCGAGCGTAAACGTGCATTATTTAGGTCTGCACATGTGTGATTGAAAACGAGTTTACTATGAGAGGATATTATAGAATGGGAACTTAAATTTTCAATTTTATTTTTTGTTTGAACAAGTACCGCACGGGGTCCACGTCGAAACATTGTGTGAGGGTGCAGTAATCTTTTTTTCAAAGAGCGGGCAAAGCAACGTGAAAAATAAATAAACATCTTTCTTATACATTGCAAAGTCTTTCTTGTACGTACAAAATCGAAACGGCAAATGAAACAACACACAGTGCAAACGGTAACACATAAGGCTAAAATATGACTGGTGAACCTTTGATTGAATGAAAGCCATTTGCTGTGGGCTATGCATTGGAAATTTCGAACTTCGCACGATATGGGCTTCTTGCTTAGCCGGTATTCTTGATTTAGAGGCTTGCAAAACGTGGACGAGTACCTTGTGGCAATGGAATGGAATTTAGTTTTGCGTTTCTCCTTGGTATAGTTGTCAAGAGTATTAAGGCCGAACCATATAGAGCGTTTTTGCCGGCGTTTCGTACGCCGGCGTCCCTCGACGTCGACGCTACCGGTGACGGCGGCCGAAACGTCCACCTCTGGACGGTCCAGACATCACGGGCGGCAGCGTCGACGCCGGAAGCAGTTCGATGGACGCAGAACCAATCAGCGTGCGGCTGGCAGCAACTTCCGCTACGTAACGGCGTCATTGCTGCTGCCAAAATGGCTGCCGCCCGCCTCGAATCTAATAAGTCGTCGCCGTGCGCTGTGTGGCCCTTAAGTTCTCCACTGATGCTTGCATTTGACTTAGCTTGTTCCCTAGAAGCTTCGACAGCAAAGCGCTCGTGATATCTTTGAACTCTTTCCGAGCGCCGTACTCAAGTTCATCGGTAGGCTTAGCACGAATGAGTGTATTGGCCGAATACGTGACCTCAAAGATGTGCGGCAGCTTCAAGCTCAGAGGCCATATATTACGAGTTTGTGGTTCTTCTCAATACCAATAGCTGGCGCTACAAGTCAAATAAAAAAAATAGACTTTTTGGCGGTACTGTGACTCGTTTTTTGCACCACAGAACTGCAAATGAGACATAAAAGCTATAATCAGGAATATATCTTGTTGGTCCATTGACGGAAACTGTACACTGCTTCACGAGGTGTCAGGTTCATTCCCTCTGGTCACACTGTGCGACGCTGAGTTAACGCTCCTCATATGGTTTGTCGCCCTCTCTGACGGCGTTGATGCGACGACGCCGAGGGACGCAACGTCAGAAAACGCCGGCCAAAACGCTCTATATGGTTCGGCCTTTAGTACCCAGGATTCGTGAGCGTATGATTCAATACCTCATTAGGAAGTTTTCGAATTGGGGCCCCAAATGTCTCGGGGCCCCGAAGAAATAGCATCGGTGCCACTGCGCATGCGCGAGACCCACACAGCACTTGGGTTTTGCGTTTGGGACGCTGTTGCTCGAATTAAGTGGGAGCCCGAAAGGCTGCCCCAAAAGCTTTGCGTCAAGCAAGCATGGCGGCACCTATTAAAACGACGGCCCTCGGCCAAGACCAGACTCACCTGATTTCAATCAATCAATCAATCAATCAATCAATCAATCAATCAATCAATCAATCAATCAATCAATCAATCAATCAATCAATCAATCAATCAATCAATCAATCAATCAATCAATTAATCAATCAATCAATCAATCAATCAAAAACTTTATTATCAAATGAAGATGACACATCAGTTATGTTATAAAGGCGGGGCCCCGTAACTCGCGTATAGGAGCTGTGAAGGGGGCCCTTATGTCATATTCTGTTATACAAACACAAAGCGCGTGAGAAATGTGTATGACGCTATCAATATGGGACATTTTCATCAGAGAAGGGATGAGAGTATAAAGATACGTAGGTTAGTTTTGTAACAAGTAAATGACTGTGGTTCTGTTAGGTCTGTGGGCAATGGGCATTTCTGAGGGCATTTCTGAGCAATGAATGACATTATGAAATAAAAAATGCTGGCACAGGCTATCGCTTTCTATTACCTCACGCATACAACAAATACTGGCCGAAAAATAGCCCATGTTTTTAAGTCGCCGATTTGACAGCTCGTAAGCCTAACGCAGTTTGGGTGGCTAGAAGTTGGATTGTCTTGGTAGATGGCGGGAACAATGTGGACTGACTGAATGTATGGAGAATGCCAGCGAATTCATTACCACTACACTTCGTAAATAAAATTTTTAAAGAATACGTGTACAAAGATAATTATCTGTGCTAGCTTTTAATTAATAATAATTGTAGTTTGCCTTTCTGGCTGCCTTGGCTAACAAGCGCAAGACGCAAACACTGAGCGTAACACCCTACGGTAAAATGCCGAGCAAGCGCCCCCGCTACGGTGAAGAATAATCCGACCAGATTTGGAGGGGGGGGGGGGGGGCGCTTGCTCGGTCCCTGACCGAAATTCAAGGTGGCGGTGGGAGAGCCGCTAAAAATAAAAAAAATGCCCATGCTTCTAATGAAATGTTTTATTTATTTACTGTTTTTATTCCCCTTCGTCACTGTCAAACCATTGGAAGCAGCGACCGGTTTGACCAATATACTACCGCCTACATGACAACGGAATTTCATAAACAACATTAGATATGCATTTAGTGTACTCATTCTTGTGGTTCATTTTACACACGCGATGCTCGTCTTGAAAAAAAAAAGTGGCCGCGGGGGAGGAGGGGTGGGCGCGCTTGCTCTGTCATTGGCGCATACTTCAGATATCCCGAAAAAGGGAGGGGGGCGCTTGCTCGGCATTTTACGGTATTCGAAGACCCTTACCTCCTGCTTGACCCAAAGCGAGCGCACGCTTTGGGGCCCCGAACTGTTGGGGCCCCTATTTGAATACTCCCTATTACTTCTTTTGCGATCGGCCAGCACAGCTGGTCAGGTAATGCACGCTTTGCGTCCCATTATTGCCTGTGCAATAAGAGGTGGACCACAAGTGCAGTACTGGGCAATGGGGTTTGCATGAAAGCAGAAGTAATTCGTATTCTTACAAAAATACCAACAATAGGTAACTGTTATGGGCTGTAAATCAAAGTGCCTCATGCTCTAAACTCTGCGATCAACCACCGAAACAATTAATGCCTACAGACACGGTTGTATTATAGCATAGAATATTGTTTCTTCACGTACGTAGGGAAGTTGCATTCTTCTGGGTCGTACAAACCATCTGTTAGGCCATTGCAGTAGCACGAAGGCCGCCCAAGTCAGCGCTTATTTCATGTCTTTAATCAGTTGACTTTTCAGTGAATGTGTTCTCGTGCCATGTATCATGCTTCTGATACAGAGCCCTCAGCAAACGCAACAGTCAGGCCATGATTTCAGATAGCATAGGAAAGTTCCAAATATGTTAACATTTTAAATGAGGGTGCGTGTCGTAGCAGACTAATCTTCCAAGCGCACTTTTCTCCATAGCGCAAGCGACCCCCTACCCCGCCTATTTGTACAGCGAAGCTATATATGACTATAGGGTCCCTAGTATTCTTCGTGTACGCCAACAATAACATCCGCGCTTTGATGACGACATCCGTGGCTAGTTTCCTCCGGTTCCTCGCGATGGCTGTAGCAGTTTACGCTGGAGCGCAGTAAGGTAAATGAAACGAGCAGCTGCCGAATGACATTCCAATTCGGTTCTGCACCTGCTATCGCAATGTCACAGTAGTTGGGCGTTCGAGAGGGCTTATTCGGCGGTGACCAAGGAGGATTTCCCATCCCTTTTGCTTCGATCATGAAGGATCGCGGGCAAGTGCAACCTAAGCGGACGGACCCTCAATACTAATCGTGTGAGGTGGCGGCGTGAGCGGGCTACGAGAAAAAGAACAATAAGTCGGCGAATCGGCTGTCGTAATTACGTGTACGATGCTGTGGCGGGCTTTCGTTTCTTGGTTGACGGGTGGCGCAGATGTGCAGACGTCCGCTTCGCAAGGTGTCTCAAACATCATATCTCTTCTGCCTCACCACTCACCACCAGTAGTGCGTAGACATGAATAAGAACTTGTCGAAAGTTTTACCCGAGCCAATCAGCGGTTGGTTTACCATAGTGACCACCACAAGGCCATCATCACCAACAGTGGCGTAGTCATCGGGGCGGTATCGGGGGGGGGGGGGTTGTCTCAAACGCCATGCCCACAATATTTATATTTGGTATGCGCGTATATTGCGCGCACTGACATACATGAAAGAAGTTTGGATCCTTCGCCCCTCCTCCGAAAAAAAAAAATATTCGGGCTACACTCGTGGTCGCTACCATCTTGACCTAAAAATAATGACCCACCTATCAATACAATTATCGACTACCGATCAGGACAATTAATGTGCGTGCTGCCCTTGGTCACGCTGACCACTGATAAAGGCAAGAAATGAGTTCGTACCTTTGTTCAAACTTCTGTGTCACCTCTTTTTCGTGTGCTAAACCGCCTCGCTGTTCATCCGACTTCACAGAGCGGAATGACTCAGTTTTAAATGCGAAGCATTTCTTAGCGAACATCAGGCACTTTGGGCGTTTCTATCTACGTATCTATCTATCTATCTATCTATCTATCTATCTATCTAGCCGCCTACGTCTGGGCGCTCTCCTGGTCCTCTCCATAACTTGTAATGTACCAAAATTGGCATAGCAGGGGATCAGTGTATGACGAACACGATTCACTGGTCATGACATGAATAACGCAAAATACATGTCGCGTACGTCATGAAACCCTTTCTCTCAGTCACGTGTGGCACATACCCGTAAACCAGAGTTAATGTTATGCGGGTATGTGCCACAGGTGATACACAGCCTCAACCGACACAGTAACTGCGAACACGCACACTGACACGCAAATAAAATTATAATAATAAGAATTGTTGGTGTTTTATGTCCGAAAACTACGATATGATATGAGACACGGAAGCGAAGGGCCCCGGGAAACTTCACCATCGGGTATTCTTCAACGTAGACCGATATCGCACACGGGCATCTAGCATTTTGCCTCCATCGAAACGCAGCTGGCGCGGCCGGGATCGAACCTGCGACCTTCGGATCAGCAGCCGAGCACCTTAACCGCTACACCACCGCGGCGGACGCAAGGAAAGTGAGGAAACTGAAGACAGAGCACCCCTGGAAGACGCTTAACTACCATCCACTCGTCCACGTGGTCCGCAACGTGGACCGCGCAGATTGCGCAAAAAACCGGCGTGAATGCTTCCTACAATAAATCTGCTGAGAGAACCAGGCCTCTCATCATTACCGGTGACTTCAAAATTGATTTATGAAGATCCAACCACGCTTGGTTCTTATACTGCGTGAAAGATGGCTTGGATGTGGACGGGGCATCAAAACACCTCGCTGCCACGTCCACGAGAGGAGGCATCATAGATCATTTCATCGTAAGAGGCATCCAGGATTTCCACCAGCTGCCCCTCGCACTTCACTACACTTAGACTCCTCATAGCCGCGATCACGAACGGATCTGATTCACAAGTCCGGTCTAGCTGCTGGTGTTCACTGATCGCGGTGATGATGACATTGTTCAAGAACTAAGAACCCATAATACACTTACACACGGGTTCGTGAAATATGCCGCGTTCTCCGTCATAACGGACAAGTACAAGCATAACAACTGTGACTGTGACTGTAACGTACGTGCAGTGCGGATGCGCGTGCCACTCGGCTGTGGATATATCTAGGGAAACTTTCCTGAAAGAAGCTTATTCGCGAGTAACGCCTGTCCTGTGCATCTGTGTTCCTTCTTTGTCCTGATCGGATTCGCGCTACCCACTATTGATGAATATAAGCACTACATATCAGCTTACCGCGTCTGGTGTTGGTAACACCCATGTTGCTGTTTCCATAGTTGCGCAACTGTAAACAACTGGTGATATAAAACATATGCGACTCACCAACATATGAGTGTGCGTATACCACGTTCATATTTCTCTAGCGTGATTCTGTAACGTTTCGCTCAATGTGAAAAATTACACCACAGTCACCATCCCGCGCATGCTTCGCATAACATCGATTCCCACGGTACGTGGGATCTGCCGAATTTTTTTGTTTCAAGGGCCGCCAATAAAAACGCACAGTTTAATAACATAAAGTAAGAGGCAATCGCCGTTTCCTCACACATCACATCTATTTAGGAGTATTATGTTTGAGTAAAATAAAGCTTCTCATTTTATTTAAAGCGATATTTATTATTACTGCTTGTCTCCTCCTCACAAGAGTGGCACTTCAGTCGCAAGCAGTATGAACGCCGTTGTAGATGTCGTTCACAATGTTTCATGTCACACTGTTTCGTCCAGTGCTTTGAGACCATATGAATTAATCTCGGGAAATATGTGACAGGTGGTCCTGTCACATAGCACTGTTTGCAGGGTACCCAGCTAACGCTAACTTAAAAGCACTGCTTATACAGGGTACCCCAGCTAACTTACGCCAGGGTTACGCCGATGCAGTCTATGACGACGCAACTAAATGCATCTTGCTGGCAATACATGGACTAGTTAACACGACTTTTCGTGTTCTGCTTGATTGCTTTTTGAGGCAAAGAATAATTAACCAACTTCTAAAGTTCCCAAGCTGGGCAAAACAATCCAATTAGAAAGTTGTAGATAAGTTGGCAAAACGTCCGGTTAGACTGTTTCTAACGTCACGGATCCCCTCGAAATGCCCGCGGGCGTCACAAATTTTCACAAATTGTGAACGTCACAAATTTTCGCGGATATGTGACGTCATGACGACGTCACAGATAACGTAATCTGCGATCACGTGACTTCGTTTAACATTCGTATTGAAGCCGGCGCCGACAGTATCTCCTTGCGTTTGAGCAGGCATCTACGGCATTCTCCTTAATTCCTGAAGCTTTACCTGTCAAAACCACGATATGATCATGAGGCTCGCCGTAGTGGAGGTCTCCCGAAATTTCGACTACCCGGTGTTCTTTAACCTGCACCAAAATCTAAATAAACGCACCTCTAGCATATCGTAGGGAAACCAACACTGACAAAGCCGACTCTCATCTTCATCCAGTGGTCCTGTCGGTGGCACGGACTACTCCAGTTACGAACATATGAACGCTTCTAAAGGAAATGTTTTTCACTATAAATACGCACTGCTTTTGTAATATCGCAAACGCCTAATTTCAAGTATTTACTCAAGATGTGAAGCGTTGCCCAAAAACAAAGCCTGACTAAAAATGTGCGCGAGCACACTTTGGCAGCGAAAAATCAATATGCTTAGCCAATGAGTCTTCACTCTACGCAAATTTTGGATGGAAGAATAAATTAGAAAGTTACAGTGTCACATTTATTCATATCTTTACCTCTGAAGTGCCCATGAATAGCTCTAAGCATAGGTAAGGGTGCCGTTTTGTCACAAAAAGGAGACAGTAAACAAAGTACGCAGCCCAAATAAGCAGTATTTCAGCAATGGAGCATAGAATTCTCAAAAGTAAAATCCACACAGGTTGTGTTTGCAATTTTTCTGCCATTGTGCCGAATTAATGATTGATGCCATTATGTTTATATTTCATCATTCCTTAGGCTGGCCCCTATTTAAAGGTTCTGGTCCTGGAGTATCTTTACTACATCGTCGGTTTCGTCAACATCATCGGCGAATTGCTGGTCGTCTTTCAGCTGTACGGTAAGTGTGGAGGAGGCGCGAACACTCCATAGATGGCGCCTGCAGACTGTCGTATATTTAGCAGGCACATGGATTTGACAATTCCGTGCATTTACAGAAGGGCCTATGTCTCCTCAGCTGGCACGGATAGCAATGAATACGAACTTTAACCCTAAATACAATAAGTGAAGAATTACCGATTCCCAGTTGGGTAAATTATTGATGCATACTACATAGACGACTCGAACGTGAAAGCCACCGCCTTCTTTCACAGCAGAGCAGTTATACTCGAGGTTGGCCATGTCTCGTAGATAGAAAAAAGGGTCATCATCATGAACCGGCCTAAAATGTACTTGTGGTACTTGTGGACTAGTTGGTTGATCACTAGGGCATATGGCGGCGCACTCCGGGTGAAACGACGAACAAGAAAACAGCGCTTGTGTTACGTTTTCAGCGCTTGTGTTGTTCTTTTGTTTTCATGTTCCCGCGCTCTCTTCGTCCTCTTCTGCTTCGCTCCTAGAGCACGTGTGCCGATTTCTCCGGCGCAGGATTCAATAACTCTGATGGGCGTAACAACGAGTACAGAAAAAGTGGAAGAAAGAGAAAAAAAGACAGAGAAAGAGAAATTTTTGGCGAAAAAGATGTGGGGCGATATTTGAAACTGTACGTGCGAGCGTCGTAACCACTCGGCTATCCAGGCGCGCTAGCATAGCATAGCAAAGCCTTGTGTAGTAAAGTAAAGCAAAAGGGTGGGAAGAGACTTGAGGGCGAGGAAGACAGGTGGGAGGGTGATGAGGAAGAAAAGGAGGAAGGGAGAATAAGTACAGAGAGGGAGAGAGAAAGAGATGGAGAGAAAGAGAGAGAAGATAGAAGGCGAGGAAACGACTACAGAGAAAGACAGAAAGAGAAAAGTAGAAAGAAAGGGAAGAAAGAGAGAAAAGCATAGAAGGAGAGAATGACTGCAGGGAGAGAGAAAGAAAGAAAAAGAGAAACGACATGGAAAGAGAGAAAAAAACATGGTTGATCCCTCCGTCATAGGCATCGGTATAACACGAAAGTGAAATGTGTCCTTACAGTAATAGTTGAATGCTTAGTGTACAATGATATAAGAGAGCTCGCACAACGTCCATTGGTGTGGCAGCTATAGCACCGTTTAACGTGGATGCACCCGTTGGCGCTTGGTGATACATCTCCATCCCGACGACTAACGTCCATCATCAATGATTAAGCAAACCTTTGTGGTAGCTGTTGTAGTTAACGGTGAGGGCGTAATCAACGAAAGCGGTGTGACAGCCAGAAGAGCGTCATTGATAGGACGCAGAACTTTGGCTAATGTCGCCATCCTGCAGCATGTTAAAGCGTTATTGAACATCACAGCCGTACTAGAGCTAAACGCAACGCGCGTCGCGTCCCCTCTCTATCCTGGCCGCGATTTTTCTCGCGGCGAGCGTATACGGGGAGCGCAGTGTTACAGCCAGGGGAGGCAGGCGCGCATCGCAGAACTATTCTTAATATGGGTGAATGCTATGAGCCAGGCCAAGGCTTGGGCTACGTTCACCACCTAGTGGTGTGTTAAAGGAGCACTGACATCAAATTTCAAAGTCGAGATGTGCCCTTCATTCGATTGTTCGGTATGCATAGGTCTCCTTGGCCAAATTTGAATGGCGTCCGTCGCGTGGAAGTAATTAAAGCTCAACGGAAGATTGATCACGCTGCGACATCGACACTAGTGCTACGTAACAGGTGTGATACATTCCGACCATACCATCTTGAGTGACGATACGCTAGTAACAATGACGTCGACGATCTGAGTGTATTGTGCCGCCGACGCCAGGCGACGCTCTCACCGGCTCTCACTCCCATCCAGTGGCTCTTCTCGCTGTCCCGATCCGTGCCTGCGATTCATCGTGTCGTATCGACTGATTTGTCGTGTGATATCCTCAACGCGAGTGCGATCAATCGGAGCGACTACGTGCCAGCATGTCGGGGAACCGCTGCGTAGTACGGACCTGCTCTTCGAGGCGCGGAAAAAGCGGAAAGTGCGTGTATAGCGTTTCATTACACGTACGGTACACGCCAACACGACCACAAGTTATCGAAGTGGAGCAGCCCATAGATAAATATCATCGCTAACAAGTAACACGTATGTAGCGTTATTAGTAAATGTTAGTTCGTCCGTGGACTTCCTTGCGCTAGCGTTATACCGGGTTACTGCAGCCGTAACCGTGAGAGGCCGGATAGGTGGGGCCATCTGGCGGCGCAGAATTGTTATTGTAGAAACCTATCGTATTCTATTTCTCCGCTGGTGTGCATTCACTATGCCGATATTTCATAGACCCCTTTGCGTATACCGGAATGCTGTGCACGCTAAAATTCTCTGGTATATCTAATTGAGACACACCAGCGAGTATGGCCCAAGCGTGCGTCCCCGGGCACCTCCTCGTTGCTGATTGGAACAGCGTCCATTTTGGAATCACGGTTTTGCAAAGGGTCGAAGCGAAAATGATTCGCGACGTCGCGTATCGCGGTGATTCTAAGTTCCAGAATGCCGTCTTCAACACTAGTCGATACTTTTGACGGCGACGACGGCGATGCTGGTGACAAGGCATGACTGAACATGCGCGCCTAGCAGACGAAATGTTAGCTGAGCAGCTGATCCTCACGTCACTCCTTTCCGTGGACAAGTGGTAAACTGGGCGCGGTCTGGAAGTGACCGCGAGGGAGCGCTGCCAGCGCTAAGATATGGCGGGCTTGCCGGCCGTTTTGAATCGTGCTAGATACCGGTGATATAAATCAATAAAACAGATAGTTATTCGTCCCTCAGTTGCATTTTCGGTCGCGGATCGCTACTATGGGGTAGATAACTACTCGTGGATGCAAAAATCTTCACATGCGTAAGTTTGATGTCAGTGCTCCTTTAAGGCGTTGTCAAAACTGCACTTCTATTCGAAACGCGCCGACTGGGACGGACGCGTAGCAACGACGCGTTGCAGGAGCTAATCGCGGAGGCCACGTTCATGAAGCAATACTTCACTTTACCATTCCCAGACGGCGACACCACCCCGCCGACCAAGAACATTGTGAGAGGAAAGTGTGAGATATAAAAAGCGCGTTTGTAAAGCCTTCAGAGCGTGTGACCATGGCGCAGTCAATAAGGAAGAAAAGAAGTGACCGTGGCGCAGTGGATAGCGTGCCTGGCATCTGCTGTTGCAGACCTAGAGGTCGTGGATTCGAGTGCAGTTAACGAAATGTTGTTCTTCAAGTTCTTCTTTGCCATCTGATTGTGTGAATTTTTGGACGTCATTTCCGCGACGGGAATACGTCGCTGAAGTCTTGGTTGACCCCGTCATATATCATTTTCGTGTTAAAAGGGAAAGAGAGAAAAAGATAGAAAGACAGAGAGATCAAGATAGATAGAGAAAAAAAACAGAAAAGATAGAATAAAAGGAGAGCAAGGATAGCCATGTATAGTACAGCATATTAAGGGGTGGGAAAGAGCTGAGCGGGTAAAAGCCTAGCCGAGCCAGGACCAGCTATGTGCCCAGCAGCTCTGCTGAGACCCGGCCTTGCGCTACTCAGGGCAAGCTGCTCGATTTTTTTTCTTCTCAGTCGATTGTATTGATCTTCCATTCCCCCTCTCCCCTCCCACTCCCGAAAGCTTTCAGCACCCAACGTGATCTCGCACTGCCTCCGGGATCGGATGCACTGGAAGCTTTCTGCACGTCACGGAGCTTTGCAGTGCCTCCGAGATCGGCCCGCCTTTGACCAAGCCACAATGCCGTGTTATGACATCACCTTATGTGCCGCCATGATGACGTCACAAATATGGCGATCTGCGACGTCATTATGACGACAATGGTGACCTCATTATGTGCTGATTTTTTTTTTACATCACACGTATTCACGCTGTCGCCGCCGACGTCGATGGTCACTTTTCGCGTTCGATGAGGCATCTAGGGCTTCCTGGTTCATGTCCGCCGCAGGCGTTCCTTACCGTGCATTGTTTGACACTGCGACGCGGTCTGATTAGGTAGAATAGCTATCTGAGGTGATCTTGTTATTAATAATAATAATAATAATAATAATAATAATAATAATAATAATAATAATAATAATAATAATAATAATAATAATAATAATAATGATAATAATAATGTAAGAAGAAGATGAAGTAAATCTTGGAGGTGACCTTAACCTTTGATTTAAGTATGTGGTAGTGGCGGTCGTGTGCCATAGGGCATTCCTTGGGTTCACTTTGTGCTTCGAGCACTGCCGGAGCGGATCTCGGAGGCGACGTAGAAAGAAGTGCGTGGTTGAGATCTGCTCCGCCGGGTCCCAGCGGCTCGCCATATTTCACTGAACCCAATGATTTAATTTTCAATAATTATCCCGGAAGTCAATTGGCCCTTATCCTGAGTCAAGTGATCGTCCGATATCATACCTATCCAATGTAACTTACCTTGAGCCACAACCACCGATTTCTGTCTTTTAGGAGACTTTATATGAATATTCGAAAGACTGAAAGTGCTCGACCATGTATGCTTGAAAGAGAAACAAATGTGCCACTTGCGCCACTGATAATAGCAATGATACTAATCGCCTTATTTTATATGCACCGTGAGGCGAACGCCTATCTGTACGATATGCAACCTACCCCGTCTCGCGTGAGCCAAATCGTCTCATAGCTGCGGATTACCTCATTTTGTCATCCTACCCGACACTTTGCCGTCCTCAGCTGCGTTTCCCCTCTCTCGGCAACCATTCCGCAGCTCTGTCAACCGATTGTTTGTCGCATGCATTACGTGGCCTGCCCAGATACATATACGGCTGTTCATGTTATCAGAATACAGGCTACCGTTGTCCTCTGACCCCCTCTGCGGTTCTCCTTTTCCTTAACATTACGCCTACCATTATTTCCTTGCCTCGCACGCTACAAACCAAAGCAAACGAGTGAAGGCCTAAACCCGAAAAGTGTTAAAGTTAAATATGCGGAAGACAAAAATAATGTTCAATAACCTGCCTAGAGAACTGGAGTTCGCGTTTGGCAACCTTACATTACAATGGTCGGCAAGGAAAATGTGGAGCTTACTCACACTCACTCCACAAATATATTTTTTGCCCTTAGGGCTCACTCGGGCTCAGACTCACCAAAAGTTTCCAGCACCGGACTCACCGGAACTCGAAGTCACCAAAAAAATTCTCAGCCGGATTCACTCAGACGTAGTCTCACGGTGCTACCGAGTCTGAGTGAGTCGACTCACGAGTTTGCCGACTTATGGGTGTACTATAGGTCGGCACGCATGGTTAAAAAGAACGCAGAAATAGCGGAACGGCGTAGAAGTTTGACGTACTAGGAAACTACCGGTGGAAATAGAGGTAATGTAGTTTTAAGTTTCTTGTATTTAATTTTGTGAAAGCTGACATTTAAAAATATAGGAATAGCGACTATATATGCATACTGCCTGGGGTTGGATTCGATAGGCGCCGTATGCGGTAACCTGTGTCGTGATGGTAAAGTGGCACCTGGAATATTGTGGCAGGTCTCGAACGCGTGATGATCGACTGCAACCTCATGGTGGACAAGACGCCTTGGAGAGCCCTCCAGGTCCTCTGGACATCCGTCATACCATTGATACTCACGGTAAGAAACTGCAGAGAACGTCACAGCAGGTGCGGATTTTCAGCATATTAATAGCTGATGGTTGTGAAATGTTTCTGAGCCAAGGCCTTGTGGATGACGGTTTTAAAAGCGAAGTCACTGAAGGGATTTCGGATCACGGATAAGTTTTGGTTCGCATTTCTCTTCCGGCAAAAAAGCCACACATTTTGTAAACCTCATTCCCAAACTTTGATCGTGCTAATGATGCGTCTCTTATTGACACCCTAAGTGAACATTTTAATCATTTTGTGCAGTTGAGTGCTGGAAGTGGTGCCAACGTTTTGGTTTCTTATCTCTAAAAACTCATTCTCTCACGCATTCATCGCGTTGTGTCTGTTAAAACCAAGAAAAAAGAAAGCTGTCTAAACCATGGATGGTAAGAGATATTTTCCACATATAACGACATTTGTGCAGAATACAGCGCTCAAAGCATAGTGGAGAAACCGCGAAAACTGCTCTGTTTAACCAAGTGAAGGAGGAACTTCGAGTTAAACTTAAGTCAGCCAGACCTCTACTTCTAAGTATCATTACATCAGCTTCTTAAAAGCAATCCCCAAAAATATGGCATATATCGTACCTTGTGTCACAAATAACACGTTTTTTTCGTAATAATGAGACGTGTACAAATAACTCCGATGAAATAAAAATCTGCATTTAACTCTCACTTTAATTTCTTTTTACACAAGGTAATCTCGGCCTCCTCCCTTTTGTGTGTAACACAGCAACAGCAATTTGTGACCTCTGTGTATCTCTTGATGGTGTTCTCAATTTAGCGGGAAAACTTGTTAGCAAGATGTCCTGTGGTCCTGACAATATTTGCAATGCATTTCTTGTTCGTTACTCCCTTTACAATAGTCGTTATCTTAGTCATTTTGGAGAAATCTTCAGAAACAGCGACGTGCTAAAACTCTACCTTTGCAATTATCGGGTAACAAACAGATGTTAAATACCTACCAGCCGATATCTATAACTTCTCATTCCTGTAAACTACTCGAACGAATAATTTACATACTTACTATACATTACCTAAAAAACAATAATATAGTAAGTGATTGCCAGCATGGTTTTCGTTGTGGTGTTAGCACCGTAACTCAGTTAGTCGGATTCACACATGACATCGCTAAAGTACAAGGTCTTGGTACACAGGTTGACGCAAATTTTATTCGCGAATAATTTGATCCAATACGCCACCTAGCGGAGAGAGCGCGAAACAGGCGATTTAGGTACATTTAGCGGACGACATTCACTTTCGCACGTGCGGTAGCGGTTCTGGCGGATGGATTCGTCGTCAGCAAACAAAAAAGAATGCGTTGCGAAGCAGTTTTTCCGCGCTTCGATATGCACATCAGCAAGGGAAAAAGGCGGGATAGCATCCTTTCACGAGTTTCCCTTCTTTGAGTGAACCGTGAAGAACGGCGTAAATAGCCAACCTCAACCATCGTCGGAGCAAAGTTACTCCGACGATGGTTGTTTGTTCTCGGCACTTCAGCAACAAGTAACATGCCGCTGTGCGAAAAATTTGTTGCACTCTTTGAACGGCATCAACGAGTTCTAAGGATAACACAGCTGGAATGAATCGGAATCGATTCGTGGGAACGTCATGAAGCGATATAAGCTACGAGAGACGCCGTAGTGGAGGGCTTCGGATAATCTCGACCAGCTGGGGTTCTGAAATTGCACAGTACGCATGCATCTAGCATTTATTTCATCCCCATCAAAATGCGACCGCCGCGACTGGTATCGACATCGCGTCTTTCGCGTCAGCATACAAGCACCGTAACCACTGTGCCACAGCGGCGGGAAAAATCGAAATCTTCGTAACGTTGATGTCAGCGTGCTTTCTGTGTGGCGTCAAGGCAGGCCTGAGATGCTTGCTATATTATTACGTATAGTAGGTTTGAGCCTTGCTCTGTAGATGCTGCGCGCTCGATTTCCTTGATTTGTGGGCACGCGTAAGTGGTACAGCCCAACCTAGTCTAGTAACGTTGGTGTAGCATGCCTGATGTCTCATCGTAGGGTTCAGGCAGCAGGAAAGGGTCAATATACACCTACCTATAACGATACACTGCTGTAGCAGCAGGTAAGCAGAAGAATTTGAGGGCTCCGCAATTCCGCTCACGTATGTCGATCAGCTGACACACACACGCACTAACAGACAAATCAATAAGGCTCTGCGCATTGAAAAAAATGGTGGACAAGTTTCCTGCGATCATTTCTTCAGCAGTTAGTAGTCATTGTTTCTGTCAGGCTCCTCTTGTACACGAAAC
This sequence comes from Rhipicephalus sanguineus, assembly GCF_013339695.2. NCBI lineage: Eukaryota > Metazoa > Arthropoda > Arachnida > Ixodida > Ixodidae > Rhipicephalus > Rhipicephalus sanguineus. Next base: position 148,450,502 of record NC_051185.1, read on the forward strand.
GTTATTTCGCTCGGCGTACCATCACCGCCTCAGTATTTGAATTTGGACACAATTATACTAGGACGCGACGAAGTAACCGGCTGACAAAGTCGCTGCAAAATGCTGACATGTCGCCGTAATGCTCTAGGCAATCAGCACTTGATAAACCATAGCCACCGGCAACTACCGAGTGGGTTAGCCCACCTACCTTCAAAACACCGCCGAACAGTTTTTCTGCCTTTGATGATTGACACGGCCCATGGGAGCGCCGCAGCACTTTCCTAGCTGTAGATGAGAACGGCTGATGCGCGCTTGCACATCGCCAAAAAGCCCGCAGTGCAGGAGGATTGGCCATCGGAGATCACAGGCTCAACAAAAACACTTCGCAGCCGCACTGAGATTTCTTGTGCGTCTAAATTCACGCCAGACGTTTACGCGAACAGTGCAACAACATTTATTTTATCGTCGATGTTGTCCATCACGACAACTAAAATGAGGTACTCGATACCAAGTACATTTTCACCTTCGACAAAACACCACGTTTTCACATCGCATTCTAGGAAGCATCCTATTTCCAGCAGCAGCAATCCGCACATGGACCGCCTTGCCGCCACCCTCTTTGCCAGTGTTGCCTAACTTTGCAGCGCCCCTGGATTTCGTTTTAGGTGCGAATAGATATGTCCAATGCTTTTGACGCCGTAGTACACCATAACCTACTATTTAAGCTTCATCATAAAACCGCGCACACACAGGAAGACAAAAAAAAGAACCGACGACTAAAGCGGTATAAGCGCTATAACACACACACACACACACACACACACACACACACACACACACACACACACACACACACACACACACACACACACACACACACACACACACACACACACACACACACACACACACACACACACGCACACACAAACGCACGCACACACACACACACGCACACACACGCACACACGCACGCACACACACACACACGTACACACAAACACACACACACCCACGCACACACACGCACGCACACACACACGCACGCACACACACACGCACACACACGCACACACACACGCTCACACACACACGCACGCACACACACACACGCACACACGCACGCACACACACACACACGCACACACACACACGCGCACACACACACACGCACGCACACACACACGCACACACACACACGCACACACACCACACACGCACGCACACACTCACGCACACACACACGCACACACACACAACACACACACACACACACACACACCGCACACACACACACACACGAAGGCCAGCGCAAACGGAACACGGACGAGAAAAAGAAACGACGACAGAGGCGCTGTCTAACAACTGAATATTTATTAGAAACAACACCAAGGATATATATGGGTAAAAATGATTAACAACACTCCCCAAGATAACCAACAACCACGGCAATAATATCATGCGTAGAATATCAGAACTGCGCATATCCCAGGACAGCCACTTCCTCATAAGGCAGAGTCATAGACGGGCAACTCACGTACTTGTGTTGCTTATCATTTCTAACGCGTCCGCGATTTCCCGAGTACGCTGGCTCTTGTGCCTAGTCACCACTCAGGTACGCAGCCGCACTGTGTGGTCTGCAGGGCAAGGTGTGAAGACGGCACACAAACACCTATATATATATATATATATATATATATATATATATACGTGAAAGGAAGTCCCAGCCGAGGATAACGTCGTGAGAGCAGGACGGCAGCACGAAAAACTCAATGACGTAAAGTTCGCCTTGAATATTAACGCGCGCGGCGCTTCGGCTGCAGGAATACGACATTCGTGTTGTGTACATATCCGGCCGGAAGCACTCGGACGCTGATGCGCTATCCCGCTCACCGTTACCGCCTGACACAGCTTCGCCGTCAGCCTAGTCAGCTGTCTTGACGCCCCTTGACTTCGCAGACATGCCGTCGGAGCAACGCAAGGATGCGTGGATCTCCGAACTCGTCGACTTTCTGACTGGTTCATTGGTTCATCCAGCGTCAAGAACTCTCCGTCGTCAAGCCACGCATTTCGCACTCCGCGACGGCCTCCTCTATCGGCGTAATTACGCACCTGACGGTCGGAGGTGGTTGCTAGTGATCCCGCGCCACATGCGCACAGAAGTCTGCACTGCTTTTCACAACGACCTGCAAAGCGCTCACGCTGGCGTTCTGAAGACTTACAACCGCTTGCGTCAGCGATACGACTGGCGCGGCATGTACACGTTCGTGCACAAGTACGTACGTGCTTGTACTGCTTGTCAGCAGCGTAAAGCTCCACCTCAACGCCCAGCCGGTCCACTTCAGCCTCTACCTTGTCCGGGACGTCCATTCGACCGCGTCGGCATCGACTTATATGGCCCGCTTCCCCCGACTTCCTCTGGGAATCGGTGGATCATTGTTGGCGTGGACCACCTCACCCGTTACGCAGAGACTGCAGCACTTCCAACGGCTACCGCAAGAGAGGTTGCGTTTTTTATCTTACGCAACTTTGTCCTTCGCCACGGTGCTCCCCGTGAACTTTTGAGCGACAGAGGGCGTGTTTTCCTGTCTGACGCTATTCAGGCCTTGCTCGTCCAGTGCAACATCGTTCATCGAATGACCACCGCATATCATCCGCAGACGAATGGCCTCACGGAACGATTTAATCGCACACTCGGTGATATGTTGACAATGTACACGGCATCAGACCAGACCAACTGGGACACCGTCCTGCCGTTCGTCACGTACGCGTACAACACCGCAACGCACGCGACCACCGGTTTCTCACCTTTCTTTCTTTTATACGGACGCGACCCGTCCTGCACGCTGGACACTATGCTTCCCTATACGCCGGACTCGTCTGAATATACTGCGATTTCTGACGTTGCCAGATACGCCGAAGATTGCAGACAATTAGCCCGTTCGCTGACCACCGAGGACCAAGGCCACCAAAAGCTACGGCACGACACCGACCGACCTCTCTCTACTTTCACGACTGGTGACCTCGTTTGGCTCTGGATCCCATCGAGCACTCCTGGCCTTTCCTCGAAATTGCGTGCCCGATATCAGGGGCCCTACCGCATTCTTTCTCGCACGTCTCCTGTCAATTATGAGGTTGAGCCTCTGACAGTATCCCACGATTTACGTCGTCGTGGTCGGGAAATCGTCCATGTCAGCCGCCTGAAGCCCTATTACGACCCCGCTATACTGACAACGCCTTAGGTCGCCAGGATGGCTCCGCTATTCACCAGGGGCCAATGTAGTGAAGAGTACGAGACGACGACGAAGCAGCCAAGAAAGCAAGCCACATCGTGAGTGGTAGCCACGCGACCCGAGCTTGCGCTTGCTTGGATTTTGGACCCTCGACGTTCCTCGACGTTCCTCATCGTTCCTTCACGTTTGTACGTGAATAAACCACGTGACAATATATATATATATATATATATATATATATATATATATATATATATATATATATATATATATATATATATATATATATATATATATATATATATAGTGTAGAGAGATATGGTTCAATGGGCCAGTTCTTCTCGGGTAATGGGTATAATACAACGGAGGCGTTGTCAACAGGGATATAAATATTTAATTCCCAACAGTTTCGGGAGGGGTCCTCCCTTCTTCGGGGGATGAGTTAAAACTGATGTCGAAGTTCGGTCTTGCTTCTTGCCGCGTCGCTCTCTCGCCTTCAGGGACATTTCAGAGAGTGGGGGAGATAGATTACGAGAAAAAAAAAAGAAAAGGGAAAAAGAAAAAAAGAAAAAAAAGGAGAGAGAAGAACAACGACGAAGTCAGAAAACGAGGCGAGGAAAAAAAAAACGCTAACTGTGTATGGCATGAAGTCGTTGAAGGTGTTTCTCGGTTCGCGTCGGGCGCAGGGCCACCCAAAATTGTTGTCGCGGAGGGCAGAATGGGGCACCTGAGGGAAGAGCGCCCCTTAATGGGTCGGCATACCGCCTTTCATCTTCGCCCGCTCCCTGTGAATAGGCTCCAAGTGGTGGAGGAGCGTAAGCACTTTACATTGTACAAGTAGTGAAAAAACATGAACAAAAAATAAAACAAAAAAAGGGGAGAAAAGAAAAGCAAGAAAGTAAACGACACTGCACTCGTACGAGCCAGTCAAGAAACAGGCATGGTCCCAATTATGATTCCGTGTTGCCAAATTCATTTTGGCTTATCTCTCGGAGGCAGGAGAGTCTTCCAGGGTCCTCATTGATGCCGGCTGTTAATGTTCTAAATTTAAAGATAAAATATGCCTCACGTTGTTCGCGCGCGCGCGTGTTTTGGAAACCGGACTGTAAAAGAGTTACGCTGATATTTTCAAAGCTGTGGTTTGGTAAGCGCAGATGTCTGGATAAGGGTAGCTTCGGCAGTGAAGTGGCGTGGTACCGGTGATTATTAAACCGCAGCCGAAATGGCGTGTCCGTTTGGCCGATGTATTCTTGCCCGCAGACGTTACAATGTAACATGTATATCACATTGCTGGAGTCACAATTTAGGTTTTGGGTGATGTTGAATTTGAAATCTGAGAAGCTTGCCTTTGATTCACGCGTTGTGACCATGTGTGGGCATACCTTGCAACGAGCTTTTCCGCAGGGGCGGCACCCTGGCTCAATTTTGGCGGGGTTTGTTTTTGCTCTGACAAGAATGTCCTTCAGGTTTTTATCCCTGCGGTACACCACGCGAGGTGGCTCCGCGAAGATGGAAGTCAATCGTTTGCTTTGCCTAATTATGTTGAAGTGGCGGGAAAGTATGTTGTTAACTCGTGGCACCAATGAGGAGTAAGTTAGTACAAGATTTGTTTGGGAAGTTCTTCTGGATACTGTTTTTGGCTCCTTAATTATGTCATTCCGGTTCACGTTGCGAGCACGTAGTATGGCATCGTCAATAATGTCTTCGGGATAATTTTGTTGTGATAGGGAATTCTTTAGGCGTTTTGCGTGTTTGTCAAATTCCTGTATATCGGTGCATATTCTTCGATACCGGTAGGCCTGACAATATGGAATACCCGTCTTGCAATGTCTTGGATGGCTACTGTTGAAATGTAGGTACATTTGTTGGTCTGTAGGCTTTCTGTAAAGGTTTGTTGAAAGGCGTCCATTTTTGACAGAAACAGTCACGTCCAAGAAGTTAATGCTAGTTTTAGAAATGCTATGCGTGAATTTAATTGATGGGTGGAGCTCGTTGAAATCCCATATGAACTGTTGAAGGCTCCCCTCATCGTGGTTCCATATAATGAATATGTCGTCCAAGAATCTTCTGTAATACAAAGGTTTCAAGGCGCGCCCCTCAATAAATGGGATTTCAAGAGATGCCATAAAGGTGCTCGCAAAATTTGGGGCCATTTTTGTGCCCATTGCAGTGCCACTGACCTGAAGGAAGTGCTTGCCATTAAACTCAAAATGGTTATGGTTTAGTACAAGATCGAGAAGTTTAGACAGTACCTCGCCACTTACACCGGTCGATGAGTCAAATTTCACATACTCAGAAACCGTAGCCCCAATTCCGTCGCGGTGGGGTATGTTAGTGTACAGTGAGCAGACGTCCATGGTCACCAGGAAGCTATCAGCTGGGATGTCGAGACTAGAAGTTTCGCGGATGAAAGGGAATTAATGAATTCTGATATATTTTCTGTTGATGTACTGTTACTGGATACTATCGGACGTCCCGGATTGCCTGCTTTGTGTATTTTAGGGAGTAGATAGAAGCGACCGGGAACAGAATGGGCCGGCAACATCGCTTTTAGCATTTTGGCGGTAATTTTCCCCTCCCAGCGGAGATTATTTAGCGTTGCTTTTATCACACTCTCAAATTCGGGAGTCGGGTCTTTTGGAAGTTCTTTGTAGAAGTTTGTGTCTGATAACTGTCGCTCCCCTTCTTTTAGGTAATCCGACATGTTTAGGATTACTATGCAACCCCCTTTATCAGCAAGCTTGATGGTAATGTCGGCGTTTCTTCGGAGTTCATCGAGTGCTTTTTGTTCTGACTTTGATAGGTTGTTGCGAGATGGCCGATTTTTTTCGTACGCCCTGATTATGTCTTTTTGGACAGCTGATATATACATATCAAGGTGTTTGTCCCTCTGCTCAGGAGACGCCCACGGGCTGTCCGAGGGTCGAATAACGTCGCGTCGAAGCATATATATATATATATATATATATATATATATATATATATATATATATATATATATATATATATATATATATATATATATATATATATATATATATATATATATATAAGGCAAAAGCACGGGCTACGAGCGCGAGCGGCGTTTAGAAGAGGACGACCCACTAGGAGCCGCTGGAGAGCGCAACCGTTAAACAGTACCAATTGCTTCGCCACAATTACCCCGGGTACGAAAAGGGAGCCGTCCGGCGACCTAACAGCTCGTTACCATGAGTGGGTCATAGTAGGCCTTGAGGCGCTCCACGTTGACTATGTCGCGCCCTCGACGGCGCATGTCCGAAGCTGGTTCGATGGGTTCGATCAGGCAGTTGACCGGGGATGTGCGCTCGACGACCCGGTAGGGGCCTTCGTATTTCGGCAGTAGTTTTGAAGAGAGGCCGGTTGCAGTGGTAGGGACCGAGAGCCATACGAGCGCTCCGGGGAGGAACGTGGACTCAGAAGTGGTGGTGCCACCGCAAAGGCTCTTCTGTCGCTCTTGTTCGTGCGTTGTAAAGGTCTTTGCAAGCTCGCGACACTCTTCAGCAAGCCTGGCTGTGTCAGAAATAGGCGCACAATCAGATGGATCCGGCTTGTAGGGTAGTATCGTGTCAATGGTGTGCAACGGTTGCCTTCCGTACAACAGGAAGAAGGGTGAAAAACCAGTAGTGCTCTGAGGAGCGGTATTATAGGCGTAGGTGACGAAGGGCAGAATGGCATCCCAATTTGTGTGATCGGCGGCGACGTACATTGAGAGCATGTCGCCGAGCGTGCGGTTGAAGCGTTCGGTTAGGCCATTGGTCTGCGGGTGGTAAGTAGTAGTTTTGCGATGAACAGCATGGCACTCTTTGAGAATGGCTTCGACGACTTCCGACAAGAAGACACGGCCTCGATCGCTGAGAAGCTCTTGGGGTGGACCGTGACGCAGCATGAATCGGTGTAGCAGGAAGGAGGCAACACACGCGCTGTAGCCGCTGGGAGGGCAGCGGTTTCGGCGTATCGCGTTAGATGGTCAACGACGACGATAGCCCAACGGTTACCAGCCGACGTCAGAGGAAGTGGTCCATACAAATGGATGCCCACGCGCCCAAACGGACGGTTAGGGCAAGGTAATGGTTGTAGACCGACTGGTGACACGTGCGTTGAAGGTTTTCGGCGTTGGCAATCGAGGCAGGAGCGGACGAACTTCTGCACGTAGCGGTACATCCCTCGCCAGAAGTATCGTTGTCGAATGCGGTGGTAAGTTTTGGATACCCCAGGGTGCGCGCATTGCGGATCAGAGTGGAAGGACTCGCATATTTCAGCACGCAGACTTCGGGGTATCACAAGTAGCCACTGGCGGCCGTCGGCGTTGTAATTGCGTCGGTGCAGTAGGTCGTCACGAATGGCGAAATGGTGGGCTTGACGACGCAACGCGCGAGTGGTTGGTGTTGTCGACGGATCAGTGAGCAAGTCTATTAGCGAAGCGATCCATTTATCCTTGCGCTGCTCAGTAGCGATGGTGTGAACATCGATAGAACAAACAGCAATGTGAGATACTGAGCAGGAGGCATTGTCGTCAGGCAAGGGGGAGCGCGAGAGGGCGTCGGCGTCAGCATGCTGGCGTCCGTTGCGGTACAGCACGCGGATGTCGTAGTCTTGCAGGCGAAGTGCCCAGCGGGCGAGACGGCCCGAGGGATCCTTCAATGACGACAGCCAGCAGAGTGCGTGGTGATCGGTGACGACATCAAATGGGCGACCATACAAATAAGGTCGGAATTTTGTAAGGGCCCAAATGATCGCCAGGCACTCTTTTTCCGTGACAGTGTAATTGGTCTCGGCTCTAGTAAGCGTACGACTTGCGTAGGCGACGACATATTCGGGGAACCCTGGTTTGCGTTGCGCAAGAACAGCACCGAGGCCTACACCGCTGGCGTCCGTGTGTACCTCCGTTGGGGCCGTAGGGTCGTAGTGGCGTAGTATGGGAGGAGACGTCAACAAACGACGGAGCTTTGCGAACGCGTCGTCGCATTCGGACGACCACGAATGTAGGGGCCCGTTATTTCCAAGGAGCTTCGTCAGCGGCGATATGATGATGGCAAAGTTGCGTATGAAACGTCGAAAATAGGAGCACAGTCCTACGAAACTGCGCAGTTCTTTGACGGACGTAGGTTTGGGAAATTCGGCCACGGCCCGAAGCTTGGCCGGATCGGGAAGGATTCCGTCCTTGGACACGACGTAGCCTAGGATTGTCAGCCGCCGTGCTGCAAATCGGCACTTCTTCAGGTTCAGTTGGAGGCCGGCGTTGGTCAAACGCGTCAAAACATGCCGCAGACGTTGAAGATGCGTGGAGAAGTCCGGAGCGAAAACGACTACGTCGTCCAGGTAACACAAGCACGTGTGCCATTTCAAGTTGCGCAGAACGATGTCCATCATGCGCTCGAAGGTCGCGGGCGCATTGCACAGACCAAACGGCATGACGAACTCGTACAAGCCGTCGGGCGTGACAAAGGCTGTCTTCGGTCGAGCGTCATCAGCCATGGGTACTTGCCAGTACCCCGAGCGCAAATCGAGAGATGAAAAGTATTCTGCTCCTTGGAGGCTGTCAATCGCGTCGTCGATTCGCGGCAGCGGATAAACATCCTTCCGAGTGATCTTGTGGAGCCTTCGGTAGTCCACACAGAAGCGCACAGAACCGTCCTTCTTGGCACCGAGAACAACAGGAGACGCCCACGGGCTGTCCGAGGGTCGAATAACGTCGCGTCGAAGCATATCGTCGACTTGCTCATTAATTACCCGACGTTCTGTGGGAAACACGCGATATGGACGTTGCCGCAGTGGTGGTTGGGCGCCAGTGTCGATGCGATGCGTAACAGCGGACGTGCGGCCGAGAGAAGTTTGGCCGACATCGAAAGAAGAACGAAATTCTTCCAACAGGCACAGAAGCTGGGAACGCTGGACCGACGTAAGGTTGTCAGCAATGGAGGGACCAAATACATCCGCGGGTGGGGAATCAGACGTGGAAACGGCACTGATGGTACAGGAACTGGTGCAGTGCGAGTCATCGGGTGCGTCCAGAACTTGTGCGTCTTCGAGAGGCTCCACTCTGCGGAGACATTCCCCTCGCACCAACGTAACAATGTGCGGGGATGGGTTGGTAACAAAAATAGCGGTGCTACCCTGAGTAACTTGCACGGTCGCGAAAGGTATCAGCAACCCTTTCCTAGTGCAAACGCGGTCAGATGGCGAAAGGAGTGCAATGGTGTCGCAGAGACCGGCGCAGTAAACTGGCACAGCCATTATGAAATCGTTAAGCGCACAAAGACGGGAACAAGAAGACGACACACAGAGCGCTACTTCCAACTGATCTTCCACAGCCGTCGACGAGTTTGGAGGAACTTTGGTATCGTCTTTGACGAGGGTCTTGGTGAATGCCGATGGACTGTCTGCCGACGTCAAATGTGAGAACGGTGAGTGTTCGAGGGCGGCTGGGGCGCAATGAATTATGGCGTCGTGGCGGGAGAGAAAATCCCATCCCAGGATAACGTCGTGGGAGCATGCAGCAATTATGATGAACTCGACGTCGTACAGAACGTCCTGAATCACGACGCGAGAAGTGCATACTGCTGTAGGCCTAATACTCTGGGAGCTGGCGGTACGGAGGGACATCCCAGAAAGTTGCGTCGTCACTTTTCGAAGTAATCGGCTAAGTTTTGCGTCCATAACGGATACGGCGGCTCCAGTGTCGACAAGGGCAGATGCGCGAACACCGTTCACAAACACGTCTATGACATTCGATGGACTTCGCTGAGGGCTTTTACAGTTCGATAGCGTCGCAGCCCTTGCCTCATGGACTGCGACGACTAGTTTTCCTGCTCTCGTGCGACAGAACGTGGCCGTATTGGTGACAGTGAGCGACGGCGTGGAGACGGAGAGCGGCGAGTGGATGGAGCTGGGCGTGACGTCGGCGACATAGGCGGGTCGTAGAATGCACGGCTGGAGTGGCTGGTGGTGGGTGACGCGACTCGAGACGGCTGCACGCGATGGCAGTAACGGGCCACGTGACCGGCATAACCGCATGCAAAGCAGATGGGCCGATTGTCGGGTGTGCGCCATCGGTTCGCCGGGGCAGGTCCCGCCCACGTCGCAGGATGCGATTGACGGGGCGGCTGCTGAAATGACTGCAAGGTGGGTTGCAGTCGGGGCCTAGGGATGACGGCAGCATACGTAGCCGGCACGCCCGCTTCGAAGGACGGAGGTCTAGCGGCGGCTTCGGCGTAACTCAACGGTGCAGCCGCAGGGATTGCCTGGTGCGTCCTGGCGACAACCTGAGCGTAACTCTGTGGCGCAGGAGCCGGAGGTTGCTGGTGGTACTCAGGCATCACCTCCGCGATTTCCTGCTCAATCGCTCGGCGGATGGGAGGAAGAAGGGTCGTCGACGACTGTTGAACGTGCGGCGGGTGGGCGAAGGCCAGGAGAGAGAACTGGCGTGCGATTTCCTCGCGCACGAATGCCTTCACTTCTGCCAGCAGCGTGGCCTGGTCAGGTATGGCCGCCAAGCCAGCAAGCTCTTCGTCGCGTGATGGAGAGCGACGGGTCATCGAACGTTGCCGGCGGAGCTCCTCGTAGCTCTGGCACAGTGTTATGACCTCGGCCACGGTGGAAGGGTTTTGAGCGAGCAACATGGTGAAGGCATCGTCGTCAATGCCCTTCATAATGTTCCGGATCTTGTCAGACTCGGACATGGTGCCGTTGGCTTTCTTACACAAGTCCAGGACGTCTTCGATATAACTGGTGAAAGATTCACCGGCCTGCTGAGCTCGTTCGCGTAAGCGCTGTTCTGCTTGCACCTTACGAACTGCAGGGCGGCCAAAAACGTTGATGACGGCGGTCTTGAAATCCGACCAAGTCGCAAAATCGGACGCATGGTTGTTGTACCACAAGCTTGCTACTCCCGCGAGGTAGAAGACCAAGTTGCTCAACTTGCCTGCTTCGTCCCATTTGTTGGGTACGCCCACGCGCTCGTAAATTGCGAGCCAGTCCTCCACGTCGGTGCCATCGGCGCCAGTGAAGATAGGTGGATCGCGGATGCGTGGGACACCGGGACATGTGGTCGGTGTGGGAGGCGGCGTTTGCTGAGCGGCGTCTTGAGGCATGGTAGATGGCAGAGTACGGGAACGAAGCTCCAGGGGCATTGAATGGGAGCACAGCACTCTCCACCAATTTGTTAAGCTGTTTATTGGACGGCACTCGGCGACAATGCACTATGGCGACAGTCAAGGCAAACAAAAGAACGGGCTCCGAGCGCGAGCGGCGTTTAGAAGAGGACGACCCACTAGGAGCCGCTGGAGAGCGCAACCGTTAAACAATACCAATTGCTTCGCCACAATATATATATATATATATATATATATATATATATATATATATATATACAGAAGACCATCACATGATGCAACATAGGCGTATCTAGGCTACAAACTAGAGACGGTATGCGCGATTTTCGCAAGAACATCGTATTCCAGATCCAAAGTGCCATGTAAAGGCTAATCTCCTTTTCTAGGAGGTTAAGTGAGGTGTGGCTCATACAACCCCTTTCCCCGCTTTTTATGTGAAATGCTTCGATAATTTCCCTGATGGTGCGATCTCGATGTCTGTATGAAACACGCGTATCAGTGAGGACAGGATAACATTTGCCGTTCCTAGAGTGCATGTGGCTGTTTTATTATGAAGCTCCACCAACTCGCCGAAATGGCTATTTTTGCTTTACCATTTAAGCTCAGCCTCATTCTAAATAACCCTAAACTCGTAGAGTGGATTGCCAACTCGCCCAATCGACCAACTCGCCCAATCGTCCACCTTGACTGGATTGCCCGTTTTCTTTCAGATCGTTCCCAATATGTACACCACAATGCTTCTGACTACCCTGTTGTTAATGTTTCTTCTGCGTGCCGCGGGGTACAGTCTTTGGCCCTCTTCCTTCTTTAGATTAATGACTTACCACAAGTATAACAAAATATAACTTGCGTCTATAGGCGGATGATTGCGTTTTGTACCATACTTTGAAGTCTACTGAAGACCATACCGTTAATAATGGACGCGTTCTCACACTATTGCTCATGGTGCAACGCCTGGCAGATAAGTATAAACTTGACCAAAACTGTTTCAATGACATTCACTAGGCGTTTAGCTCCATCAGTTTTCTCGTACTCTCAATAACTCTTCTTCGCTTAGAGTACCCGAGTACAAGTACCCGGGACTTCTATTTACTGACAATCTGTCTTGGGCAGGCATATTGAAATAATATGTACTTAATCAACAAAAAAAAGGGGCTTATCTTCAGAGCACGCTTCGAGTAGCCCCTCGAGAAACCGAACTTCTCACACACAAAACACTAATCCCTCCAGTATTTGAATATGCATGTACAGTTTGCAACCCATTTCATAAAAGCGATATTAGGAAGATTGAGTCCGTTCAAAAGAAAGCTGTGCGTTTTATCTACCAGCGTTGTGACAGGAACTTTTTATCCTACTTTAATCACTTTAATCTGAAATTGACCACTGTGGCAACACGTCGCCACAACGAAAGCTTTAATTTACTGCACACCGTAATTAACTCCCCACGCTGTACCCGCTTAAATAAATACTTTAAGTTTGTTCAACCTACCTGTACTCGTAGGTCGCATAATCTACATCTTTTCCCAGTTGAAGCTAGAACTGATTTCTACAAATATAGCTACCTTCCTTCAACAATTGAACGTTGGAATGCATTGCGCGGTTTCGTTCGCGCTTTACCAATGACTGATTTTTTGTCTGCAATTGATATGTGACGTTGTCGCCACTCCTGGCATAGCCTATGACGGGCTGCGCTATGTAGAGTTAAAATAAGCAAATAAATAAATAAATGAAATTGTTTGATGCTCGTGTTGAAAAGCCGGGAGATTAAGTAGGTGGTGGACGTTGCCATTCGTGGCGCAGTAGAATGGGCGATATTGAGCGGGTGGATTCCGTTGGGAGAAGTTATCGAGGAAGAGATGACCAGCGTATTCGCCAAGTGGTGCTGCACCGTAGAAGCGGCCCGCTAAGGCGGCTGAGGCAAGCGCTGATCATACCAGGAAAGACACCAAGAAAACCTGCGATGTGTAAAAGGCGAAAGGTGAGCCATGTTGCTACTCCCGTGCCCACTCAGAACCAGTGGCGCTGAAGTACCTACAGCAACATGGGTGGGTTCTGTAGTCATTAAGGTTATGATGCCTCATAAAACGCTAAATGTGACCGTCGGCGACGTCGACGTCCCGCGTCGGTGCAAAACGTCGATGGGAATGATGCAAAAGATAATTATGTGATGACGTTATCATAGGACGTCAGCGTGACATCCCAGATCGCCAAACTTCATGGCATCATCATGTGACGTGCATAACGCGACAGAACGTGAAGTTATGTAACGACGTCACATGATGACGTCGTCTTTTACCATCGTCGCGTGGTCAGAGGTGTGCCGATCACGGAGACAGTGCGAAATCAGGCGATCAGCAGAAAGCTTGCAGTGCCTGCGATCACGGAGGCAGAACAAAACCACGTGAGGCGGAGAAATCTTTCGGAGGGGGCCGGGGGAGGATCAATACATAGACTGAGAGGAGAAATAAGACGGCGTTCGCCTTCGAGTCATCTCAGGTAGATGCATAAGGGACCCTGTGAGTTTTTATGTTGATGTTCGTTCTTGTGTTCTTTGTTATATTCATGTTGTATTAGTGGGATAAGACGACCACAATGTCTTACCGAACGGGAGAGGAGGCGCTGAGGTTTCGCAACGTCCACTGGTTCGGGACACTCCCAATTAAAATCTCTGGCGACACAACTGTCATGCCAACAGTGGCTCACTTTATAAAATACGCCCGTTCGCCTCTCAAGGCTTGCGTCAACGTCGAATAATGCGCAAAGCTGGCTGCTAGTAGACTGCTCCGCATAATGTCGATTACCATTGGGCCTGGGATCAGCTGGAAACTGTTTTCTGTCATATAGCATGAAAATTAAGATCGACAAGAACAATTTTGCAGGTTTGTCATATATCTAATAGCAGAGTGAACGCAGGCATTCAGTCCGCAGTGTATTATGATATATAGATTGTAACCGAATGTCTTGGTATACAACGTTTCGAAAGTGGCTTCGGCATTACCTATGCGAGCGATGTATGTGGTGATGAGGATATCTGATTGTTATGCTACAGAAGAAAAAGAGGGCACTCGCTGTGGTGACTGCTTTAGCAGTTTTCAAAGTTACCTCGACGCAGCTACTCTGACCTTTTATCTAGAGCACATGCGACTCATTTCAAAGGGACGCGGAATACAAAATCATCGAAATATAAATCCGAATAACATCGCTTATATTTACTGCTTTTTAAAAGAAAGTTTCGCGTTACTGGTGCAGTAATAAACGGGCAATCTAGGACCCAATAATAGGAGAATGAGCCGAAAAATGCGGGCAGTTTGTACTAAGTCGCGCAAAGCTTGGCACAGCGAAGCACGGACCCATCGCCGCTTGTCGTCGACCGACACGTCTAGCTTCCAGATGCGCGGCTTCTTCCTCGGGAGTACGCAGCCAGACTATAGCGGAGATTACGCGCGATGTCTTCGTCGGTGGGCGTGGCTTAGCTACTGCGCCTGCGGCGTGGTGTGGCCAGGTGGTGCGGTATCCGGTCGCTAGACGACGCGATGCTTGCTTCTTCTTTCTTTCGATCTTTCTTTCTCTCTCTTTCGTTGATGTTCTCTCTGTCTCTCTCTTTTGCTCTGCATTTCTTTCTATTTCTCTCTTTCTCATTCTTTCTGTGCTACGCTTTACTGTCTCCCCTTCTCCTTTCTCCCCTCCTCACGCTTACCTTTCTCACCCCCTTGCTACACTATACTATACAAGGTTATGCTACGCTCTGCTGGCGTGTCTGGATAGCCGAGTGGTTAGGATGCTTGCCTTCGGATCGACGGTACGCGGGATCGAATAGCGCCTCGTGAAGCTTCAAATTTCTTTTCGGCAAGAATTTTTCTCTTTCTCTTTCTTCATATCAATCTTTCCGTCTCTCTGCTTGCTTCTCTCTTTCCTTTTTTTCTCTCTCTGTGTACTCGTTCTCTAATCCATCGGGGTTAATACTGGCCATTCCGTTGCGGTGAGTAGTGGGACTTACCGAAGTTCTGCGGCACATACCCATTCATGATGATTATAGTTTTCAGGCACAGTCGCACACTTTACGCCGAGCTGGAACAGCTTTGCTGTTAAAAATGTTTTGAGATTTAATGTTTAAATTCCGGGGTTCAGGGGTTTCATGTGCCATGTCGCGGTACGATTTTGAGGCACGAGTAATGCAGAACGCCGGATCAATATTGTACACGTGGAGTTGTTTAAAGTGCGCTAAAATCAAAGTATAAACCAGTTTTTTTCTCATTTCGCCCTCCACTGAATGCGGCCGCTGTGGCTGGGAATCGAACTCGCGTCCTCGAGCTTAGCAGTCGCTAAAGGCTACCACGGTGGCTGCATGCTCTTTACGCAGGCGAGGAGATGTAGCGATAGGGAAACAACGGGCCCCATCTCTGTTGATGGTTTGTGAAATGTATCGTGGGATCGAAAAAGAAAGAAGAGGCGATTCGCCATTCAGGTGACAGTTCACGTAGGTTTAGCTAAACTTTCATAGCAGATACACTTGCAGGAAGATACATCGAAAAGCAAAACTTTTAAAAGCATACATTGTAAAGCAAGACATCCCCTTTCCCTCCTCACTCTCACGTATGCATTCTCCTGACACGACTCGAAGGCGAAAGCCATCTTCTTTTTCTTTTCAGACGATATACTGATCCTGTCCCGGCCTCCTCCGACAGCTTTCTGCACCCAACGTGGTTTTGCACTGCCTCCGCGGTCGGTCTACCTTTTACCAGTTGATAATGTCACGTGATGACGGCATCGCGTGAGGTAATAACGACGTCACAAACATTGGCAATATGTGGCGTGATGATGAGTCTTGTGGTGACGACATCGAGCTATGATATAGGTGGATAGCAAAACGGCGCGTCGTCTGCTACACCACTTCCGGTTCTAGGAACCGTCAAGGCTCAGCTCTTCGCTGCTTCAAGTTGTGTGCGGTTCAGTGTAATCGGGGAGGAGGCAAGATAACTGGTAACAACCGCGTCGCAGAAAGTACGCGTTTTCTCCCCGATTACACTGAATGACACACACCTTGAAACAGCGAAGAGCTAGGCATCGAACCGGAAGACGTCATTTTGCTATCCACCTATTGTGACGTCATAATGTGACGTCACCACGCTATAATAATGAATTTGTGGCGTCGTGACGATGTCCCAAGTTTTCCTCATCTGTGGCGCCATGATGACGTCATATGGTGACGTCATGCCGCTAACACCGCGGGACGCTGACGCCGACGGCCAATTTTCGCGCTTGATAAGGCATCCAGGGCTTTCGCCTTAATATGGCCCGCAATCGCCCGTTATTCCCGCAGATATTCCTGCTTCTAGGCCTACTCTTCCGGCAGAGCCCCACGTTCCGTGACCAGGCGTACACGGTCCCGGCCAAGATCACCACCGCCTCCCTGGCCTTGGTTGCGCTGACGTTCGTGCCTTCGTACGCGTACTCCATACTAGCTTCCAATAACTTCGTAAGTGCCTACACGTTTGAAACGCTATGCGCTGTAGCATTTCAATTGATTAACGCTCGCAAAGAAACTCGTTGTCATGAAATTGTGATATTATGAGGATGTACCTTTACTTATGTGCGTTTTATTGACCGAAATCAATGTCGGAAAGCTGACAACGCGCTGTGAGAGACATATCTTTGAGGCAGGAGATCAGGCACAATATTTAACACATGGCTGTCCTTGCAAAGTACCTGCAACATAGGGCTGTTTATTTAGAATGTGGAGATAACATCCCTTACATAGGACCGTATTACACTTGTTACATATTCGCATTGAAGACAAGTTGAACCAATTTATCGAAGTGTAAATATATAAGCTTGTATGAACGAAAAATCGCCGCTGCATCGACCATGCTGCGTCAACAGTTTTAAAAACGGTGTACTCTTTCTTCCTTTTACTTCCCATGTTGCTTTGTTCCTGTTTTCGCCTATTTCCTAACTGCACGAATAACAACGAAAAATTGGGGTAGCTACGAACCAGTGGTGCGAAGATTAAGGTAGTGGCGGAGCTGGTGGCGTTGCCCCCCCTCCTCCTTTCCATCCCCTTTCCTTCCTCACCGTCGCTTTCCTTTCCCACCCCTTGCTATACTTTAATATGCAATATACAAGACTGCACTATACTTCACACTCTCACATCCCCCTCCTCCTCACCCTCACTTCTTTTCCCCACCTCTTAATATACTACACTATACGAGATTGTGCTATACTTTACCCTCTCGCCTCCTCTTTTCCCTCCTCGCGACCCTCACACCTCTTCGATTTGATCATAGATAGATAGATAATCTATCTATCTATCTATCTATCTATCTATCTATCTATCTATCTATCTATCTATCTATCTATCTATCTATCTATCTATCTATCTATCTATCTATCTATCTATCTATCTATCTATCTATCTATCTATCTATCTATCTATCTATCTATCTATCTATCTATCTATCTATCTATCTATCTATCTATCTATCTATCTATCTATCTATCTATCTATCTATCTATCTATCTATCTATCTATCTATCTATCTATCTATCTATCTATCTATCTATCTATCTATCTATCTATCTATCTATCTATCTATCTATTCTCCTGCCCGTTCCGTGAATGGGGTGCATACTAAAATTGGTATGGCATAACGTGACTGTATGGCGAACATAGATGACAGGTCACGACATGAAAATCATGGCATGCATGTCATGAACGGCATGATTTACATGCCACGGTGTTGGTGCTCTTGCGGCCGCTTCGTTAACGTGATATATACCAAAACTGGTATGGCGTGACAAGAGTGTATGGCAAATATAGGTAACAGGTCCTATCGCGTAAATCATGAAACGCATGTCATGTACAGCACGATTTACGTGACATGGTCTCCGGGCACTCGCAGCCGTTTAATAAGATGGATATATACCAGAATTAGTACGACCAGACATTTCTGCATGGCGAAATGTCACTTACGCTAACGTAAGTGACATGTGGTAACATGAAAATCATGATATGTATGTCATATACGCCATGACATACATGTGTCGCTCAGCGCATTAAACATCTCATTAAAGGACAACATAACGTCACTTACCAGCCCACACAAGGCCCTTCCGCCATCCCTGTCTCCGTTGCAGCGCCACGCACTAGAGCCACACTAGCCCACTCGGCAACATCCCACACACAAACAACAGAACAAAAGACGAACTCACCACCGACAACACACTCGTGTGTGAGCCACACGGCGGCAACATACACCACAGCCGAAGCCTCCACACAAACTACATCCAACGCAAGGTCCATAGCCGAAGCCTCCACACAAACAACATCCAACATGAGGCCCACAGCCGAAGCTTCCACAAAAATTACATGCCCACCTCCACACTACCACCAGGAACCCGACACAACCGACACCGACGAAACAAAATCCGCAACCGAAGTTGTCACGCAGACGCCCACCCTCATACCTCCGCACACGGACACCCAAGCCGCAACAGTCCTCGAATCTAACGAACCAGAAGTTCAAACAGCTCCCAAACCGCAACGCGCGGACACACGCCGGTCCACCCGCACTAAGACAAACAAGTGACAAACCCTTGAAATCACTACTCCCCAGACACGCCGCATTGAATTTTTACAAGCTAGAAAACTAACCCAATAATTCACCAACTACACCTGCCACCTCAACACGTACAAGCACTGCATAAAGAACAACACAATTCCCAAAGGACTAAAACTGAAAGCGACACCCGCGTTAGGTACTCTCTCCGCCCAATATCAAGATAACTGGCAAACAGCACTAGACAACGCTTCATTTTCTCTCTTAAATATACTCAAGAGCCACTGCATAGAACAAATTGAAGAATTTTCCCAAAAACTCCGGAACATAATTCTAACAACCGAAGAAAAAAGGGACCTAGAACAATATAAAGAAAAACAGAATAAAAAACTGAGGCAAAAGCGGAATAAGAAAATGATTTCCAATCAAGGAACACCCTCCCGAACAACTACCCTAGTCTCGCTAACAACTGACAATACAAACAGAGAAATACCAAACACAGCTGACATCACACAAATGAAGCAGTCCAATGTTATAGACATTTAAAGATCATTAAGTCTAGAGGAAACAAGGGTCCTTAGCAAGGGCCTAAACTTTTGTCCAACCAACAACACAATAGACGAATTCGAACTACACAGAGACCTCACAGAATTTTCACGAAGAATGCGCATTAGACACTTTTTTGCAGATAACGATGGAGCAGAAACAGGTACTACAACGCTCCGGGCTCAGTCTACTTGGACTCCCGAACCAGAACAGGCAATTGAACTCGACTTATATCTTAAAGCTATCACTACAGAAACCATTAATCAATCGAAATCATCTAAAAAGCCTAGGAACATGACTTATTCAGAGAGTCGCATAGTCTCTAACCTCAAGTCGCGCGAAGACATTATCATCAAGGAAGCCGATAAGGGAGGAAGCATAGTCATTTGGCCAACACAGAAGTACAAGCACGAGGCTTACAGACAACTCAATAACCAAGAACACTACCGCAAACTAGACAACGATCCAACAGAACAATACACACTCACAATCACTAACACACTTAGATCCCTCCGTGCTGATGAATTAATAACTCCATCAGAATTCAAGTTTCTGAAACCAAACAACGAAGCAGCAGGGCGGTTTTACCTCCTCCCAAAAATTCACAAAGTACCATCCACCGAATTATATACTGCCAATATTCCAGGGCGCACAATAGTATCAAACAACAACACCCCAACCGAGAGCCTCTCCGAATTCCTTAACCACTTTCTCGGGGACATTCCGAAGACATTCCCGTCATTTGTACAAGACACCCCACACCTACTGCGAATATTAGAAGAGATTAATAAGAAAGGCACACTACCACAAAACGCGATCCTCGTCACACTAGACGTTACCGCTTTATACACGAATATCCCGATCCTAGAGGGCCTAACCTCAATAAAGGAAACTTTAAATCAACATAATGTACAACATTCCACTGAAGTATATTTATTATTACTCGAACTAGTACTATCACACAACTATTTTGAATTTGAAGAAAATTACTACCTTCAAATACAAGGAACAAGCATGGGCACCCCATTCGCACCCACTTATGCAAACATATTCATGGGAATTCTGGAAACAGACTTCCTGGCTTGCAGCGCAGACAAACCCCACACCTTCGGTACATTGATGACATACTTATAATATGGGGTCACGGCAGAGACAATATAGCTAAATTTACATCATTCCTAAACTCATTTCATCCAACAATAAAGTTCACGTCCGAGACTTCAGCTGAGTGCATCAACTTTCTTGACACAACCATATATCTTGAGAATGGTATATTAAAGACAACGCTGTATAAAAAAAAACCATTTGACAAGCAAAAATACATAGATTATACCAGCCATCACCCGAAACATTGTAAACAGGGCATTTTCAGAAGCCAAGCAACAAGGTTACGTCGCATATGCGTAGAAGATCAGGATTACGTAAACAGACTTACTACCCTAAAAGAAACTAGCAAACAGAAGCCATCCAAACGCGTTCCTTCATAAGGCTTACACGGACGCACTAAAACTAGATCGCACTGAGACACCCAAACCACGCCCTAAAACCACAACAACAACAACGCCTCTCCTCACTACAAAATTTTCCAACGCACTTCCGAACATAAACAACATCCTCGCAAAATACTGTCCGATTCTAACAACCAACCAGAAACTTAAAAAAATCTTCCCCGAACCGCCTAAGGTTGCCTACAGATGCAACGCCAATTTTAAAGATATGCTCGTGCATGCAAAACTCGCAACAAGAACTACACCAACGTCTGGACCCTGTGGGCGTCCAAGATATTCTACGTGCAAACATATACAGCCAGTCACCAACGTAAAAAGTACAGCATCCGATTACCTTCACAAGGTAACATCGAACTTCACGTGCACCTCTAACAACCTGATCTACTGCATTGAACGTGCCACCTGTAAAAAACAGTACATAGGCGAAACTGGACAACCAATTCATGTAAGACTGAACGGCCACCGCGCAGACACAAAGCACAACTTACCAAAAGCAGTAGCCAGCCACTTCAATCAACAAGACCACAATTTCGATCAAGCCAAACTTTACATTCTACAAACAAACTTCCGGTCACCACGTGAGAGGAAATACATGGAATCGTATTTGATACACAAATTTCAATCCCTACACCCATCAGGAATAAATCTAGCACGTGGTAATTTGGAATCATTAAAAGCCATAGCATGATTTCTATAATATTGTTAAAAGAATGTTTCACACTGCCGAAGCAAGGAAGGCACCAAAGAAGACGACGTGATGTTGCTGTGTGCGGCACGCTCTCCGCCATCTTGTCTAACGCTTAAGCGTTGTGTAAATGTATTGTAAATACGCACTGCTTCCCTGTGTGCCTTCACGTAATATTTTGGTGGAGGTGCGGGGTATAGTGAAGATAGGTGCTGGGGCGCGGTAGGCTTAGGGGTCGGTGAAGGCGGAGGCCCGGGCTCGGTAGGCTCAAGGCAAGTGAAGACGGGTGCCAGGGTGTGGTAGGCTTAGTGGGTCCGTGAAGCGGGTGCCCACGCCAACTCCTCACAGATCGTGGACGCTATTTTCTCTCCAGAGTTATTGATGACCTGCTTCGCTCTTGCGAGACGAAACATAAATTTACGACGGCCTACCACCCACAACCTAATGGACTGACTGGATGTTTCAACCGGACTTTAACTGATATGCTCTCTATGTACGTCTCCTCCGACCATCATGACTGGGACGTTGCATTGCCCTTTGTGCATTTGCATATAATTCCTCACGCCACGATACCGCTGGTTTTTCACCTTTCTATCTTTTGTTTGGTTGCGACCCAACTTTACCTTTTGACACCATCTTTCCGGCAGCCGTCGATGTGCCGACTGAATACGCCCGTGATGCTATCACCAGAGCTCGCGAAGCACGAGAAGTCGCTCGTCAGCACATTTTAGCTTCGCAAGACCACCAGAGGCAGCGTTACGACGCCCATCATTGCGACGTTTCTTTTACCCCGGGTTCACTTGTGCTGTTGTGGACCCCGACTCGGCGTGTTGGACTTTCCGAAAAACTGCTTTCCCGATACTCGGGCCCATATCGTGTATTGCGCCAGGTGACCGATGTCACCTACGAGATAGGCCCTCTAGAGTCTACATCTGCCTCCGTTTCGCTGCCTACAGACAGTGTTCATGTGTCCCGCCTTAAGCTCTACCGCTCAGCAACACCATAGGAAGCACCGAAACGGTGCTTCACCACCCGGGGGTCATGTTACAAGAATGTTTCACACTGCCGAAGCAAGGAAGGCACCAAAGAAGACGACGTGATGTTGCTGTGTGCGGCACGCTCACCGCCATCTTGTCTAACGCTTAAGCGTTGTGTAAATATATTGTAAATACGCACTTTTTCTCTGTGTGCCTTCACGTAATATTATTAAGAGACATGAAGTATGCTCAGCTTTCAAAAACCTTAACCTATTCGCAAAATAAAATCCCGACCAGCTCCCTTAATACACTATCAATATTCTTTTTTAATATCTCCCTATCTTGCATGTATAAATGTGCACATATGTGTGTAGATATTATACTCTTAAGATGTTTTCATTTTCTAGTGATTCCGAACCACGGTTTCCTTTCCCCTTTCCGCCCTCCTAAGGCCGCTTCTGCCCAGCATTGTCACAGCCCTCGCCTTCTCAGGAAGTTCTACGAGTCTTGTTCCGATTGTTCCCCCCCGGCAGCCCCTCCTTCCTTTTTCCTTTTTTTTCTTTTCCCTTCTTTTTTTTCCCTCTTAGTTGACGGGCGCCCAATTTTTGGAAGCCACCGACGACACTGGATGCATATGCGAGCCAATTACTTCACCCATTAAGCAGGAGCTTTTCAGGCAACCCTTTCAATATCACTTAAAGTAGGCAGGCGGAATTTTAAATGTCCGCCGCCCGGGTACCTCCCCCCCCCCTTTTTTTTTTCGTTTGTAGCTGCCTTCCCCACCATCTTCGAGTGCAGCTCCTTGGCGGACATTTAAACGTAAGCCGCCCGGTTTTTCTCCCCGCCTGTAGTTTCCTTCCCCACCACGTTCTGCAGCTCTTTGTGATGGCTGCACTCGCCCTCTCGCTTGGTGGTAAACCCCCCCCTTTTTTTTTCTTCTTCTTCTTTCTTTTTCTTTCTTTGCAGCTTCCTTTAACTCTGACATGGCAGACCCGAACGTGTTTGCAAACTCTCTTGAAATGTGGCAAGGGCTACACTCCTCTGCTTTCGAGTTTCTCTCTTTCCAAGCAGAAATTACCAACAGCAACAGACGCGCCACCACTGGACATGACGTCATCACTAACCCCTTAAAACTAACACGCCAGGGATGACAAGGCGCCTTTGACAAAGATAGGTCCCCTATCGAAACGTCGGCCAGCCTGATCTGAGGCACTTTTTCCTGTTTTGATTCCTATAACGTGTATCCATCTGTCGGCTCCCTTCTTGATCATGTATTTTAAAAGAACTCCTTTCTGGGCGAGTTGGTGCATGTTCGTGATCGGAATCGTTGCGCATTCAATCGGACGAACACAGGAACGAAGGACAGAGTAAACGGAAAGAGCGAGTAAACGGAAAGAGCTTTCCGTTTACTCTGTCCTTCCTTCCTGTGTTCGTCCGATTTTATGCGCAACGATTCCCATCACGGACATACATGTCCCGCTAATGGTGCGCTTGTGGTCATTTCGCTAGCTTGATATACACCAAACTTGGTATTGCATGACGTGACTGTATGAAAAACATAAATCACAGGTGGTAACACGAAAATCATGAAATGCATGTCATGTACAACATGACTTACATGCCATGCTCATGGTGCGCTCGCGGCCTTTTCGATAACTTGGCAAACACCAAAATTGGTATTGCGTGACGTGACTGTACGACGAACATAAATCACAGTTGGTAACATTAAAACCATGACCTGCATGTAGTTAGGGCATAATGTACATGCCATGCTCATGGTGCACTCGCGGCCGTTTTCCCAGCTTGATATACACGAAACTTAGTATTGCGTGGCATGACTGTACCACGAACATAAACGACAGGTGGTAAGATGACAATCATGACATGCATTTTTTGTGCAGCATGATTAACATGCCACGCTCATGGTGCTCTTGCGGCTGGTTCGCTAGCTTTGCAAATACCAAAATTGGTATTGCGTGACGTGACTGTACGACGGACATAAATGACAGTTGGTAACATGAAAATCATGACATACATGTCGTGTAGGGCATAATGTACGTGCCACGCTCACTGTCTGCTCGCGGCTGTTTGGTTAGCTTTACATGTACCAATATTGGTATCGCGGGACTCGACTGTATGATGAACACTAATTGCAGGTGGTGACATGACAATCATGACATGCATTTCATGTACAGTATGATATACATGCCACGCCCATGGTGTACCCGCTGACGTTTTCCTAGCTTGATATGCACCAAAACTAGTATTGCGTGACGTGCTGTATGACCAACATAAATGATAGGTCCTAACACGCAAATCATAACATGCATGTCATATACGGCACGATTTACATGACACTGTCTTGGTGCGCTTCCGGCCGTTTTGTTAACTGGATATACGCCAAAATTGGCATGACGTGAATGCGTGTAAACAAAAATGGCAGGCCATGCATTGTATGTACCAGAATATTAGAACGGTAAGGAATTGCGCGACTGACGGAACACAAGAAGAAGTAGTACACAGGACAAGCGCAGTCCTGCGCAGTCTTCTTGTGTTCCGTCAGTCGCGCAGTTCCTTACCGTTCTAATGTCATACCAACTAGCCCCACAACGCACTTTACTTGTATACCAGAATATGTTTCATTATATAAACGATTGTACATGCATGCATCATGAGAAACATGGACGATATAGTGAACTAGATGTCATGACATGAATGACTTCATTTTCCCCAAAGAGAAGAAGGCGATGTATGCAGCTCTCTTCTGGCTGCTTCGCATTACATCGATTCCCAGTGCGTGGGACCTGCCAGCTTTTTTTTCTTTCCGTAACCCCCGCCTTGCTTAGGTACTGCTCATGCGCGTTTCATTCACTACAGCCGAAGGACTACAAAAAAGCACTGTAGTCTACGTCACAGGGACGGAGTGCAAGGAATATTTCATTCTACGCTTCTTAAGGAGTGAACATGAATTTCACTCTAACCAATGTTTCGCGTGAGTAAGTACATGTTTGAAGAGTAACACAGCCGCTTCACCGTTGCGATGCTCATTACAGTTTTTTTTGGTATCTTGGGTATCACTCATCGCTGCCCCCTTCAATTTGCAATAAGGTTGAAGTCTGTGTCAGCTGGTACATAATGCTGAAAGAACAAACGAGACAAAAGGACAACGGCACATACAACGGCGAGATCCATTCCTTTTATCCAGTCGTTGTGTGTGCCACTTCTCTCATCTTTCCTCCGTCCTTTTGACTAGCGCATTCTTTCAAGTTGCTGTGTCATCTCACCCAGCAAACTACCCCTCCGTAGTTTTTCTATGGCGCACAGCCGGAATGAACACATTTTATTTACGTCAGTTTCTTTACGGGCGTTCTGGATTGCCGCAGAACGTGGAAGTGGTGAAGGCCCACGCGACCCGCTGGCGTCCGGCTGACCCGCAGTTCGCGCGTGAATACAAGCGCCGACTCGTGGCCCACGGACTCATCGTCCGCCGGCACCGCATAGAAACTGGCAAGTCTACCGAGGTCCCGGGCGCTGCTGCCACCACCGGGGCCACTGGCACGTTTGTGGTTCACACTGCGACGGCGGCCAGCACCAATCGCGATGCTAATGGTGTCGCTAAGTGACGCAGTGCAGATGCCGCAGCAACTTCATGATTCGATGATGTGCGGCATTTAAGAAAAGTGACACATGATACCGCTGACGTTTGAATAATAAACATGTTGCAGAATACAGAGACTATCGCATGTTGTGCATATCGTTTTAATAGGATATCAAGTATGCTACTGGAGGATTTAATGACATATAATGTTTTATGGCGCAAGTGCCAGGACTGAACAAACAGTAACTTGATAGAGTGACAGCTTGGGCTAGTTGGTGATTTAGAATCGACATATTTGCACAGCCCAGTATGAACGAGGACACATCAAAGGACACAACACAGCGCCTGTGTTGTGTCTTTTCACGTGTCCTCGTTCATATTGCGCTGTGCAAATATGTCGAACAAACAGCGCAAGGAACTGTTATGAAGTGTTTAATGCTGCGAGATGTTACAATAGATAGGTGTAAAGTGGCTGTGTAAGGGCGTAAAACAATGGTGGTACAATGCGTAAAATAGATCTGTATAGTCATTTTTAAAATTTTTGATTTGTTTTCATTTATCGATACTGCAGTCCCAAGAGACGGTGGAAGGTTTGAACCAATGAAACATGGTAATTTTCAAAGGCACACTGTTGTATACAAAGATAATACAGGATGCGGAAAATATAATACAGAATTGAAGTTGAATTGATGGCGCAAATGCTCCGAAAAGGACGAAGATCACAGGACGTGGACAAGCACACACTCGCAACTAAGTTTTATTCTTCCAAGAGCTCTGCTTCGTAACCCTCAAGCATGCGCACAAGATCAAAGAAAGTAAAATAGCAATCTTTAGGAACATCATTTAATCAAATGTTATCCAGAAAGCTATACTCATTCTGATAAACAGTCACGGAACAAACACCAAATTTCTGTATGTACAAACGGGTCCACTGTTAAAGGGAACACTTGCGTACAGGGCATGTTTGGACTTCGCTCTCTTGCAAAAACCTAGTGGCTTAAATTTGTATAAGACTACTACTGGTTGACAGTTCTGCCTCTTTTTGACAGACTCATGCAGTGCATGAACAATGTTTCCCTGTCCACTTGCTGTTAGAGGGCCAGCAAAAAGAAAGGTGCTCATTGGAGTGTTCCCTTTAACAGTGGACCGTACTGTACATAGCCTCAGCCAGTTCCCGAGCCACCTTGTCGTTACTCTTTCGCAAAATGCATGCGTCGCCCAGCAATGGTTCCCACGTGCATTCCTTACAGTGATACAGCAAATGAGATCCTGTCCCATTTCTGATAGACAAGGCGTGCTGTGCTAAGCGGTCATTAATACACCGTGTAGTTTGGCCGATGTATACCTTGCCACAGCTCAGCGGAATTTTATACACAACACCAGTTGAACATTTCATGAAACGCGTTTTCTTCGTGTGTTCTTTTTCGCAATCAGCCCTCTTAGCAGACGACACTCGAGCACAAATGCGAGAAAGTTTTCTAGGAGCCGTAAATACTACCGGTACGTGACACCCAAAAGCCACATTTTTCAAGGAATGAGGTTCACGTGCTACGTGACGCCATCTGGCATAAACAAATAGTGTCTACACACGCCGCCATGGCTTAGAGCGGCGCTGACTAACACTCCCAGGGTTTGCATGCACATGAATACCCGATAACTGGACGAGCGGACGACAGCCACTCTAGCTCAGTTAGTAAGAGCATCGGGCACGTAATCCGAACGTAGCAGGTTCGGTTCCTGCCAGCGGCAAGTTGAGTTTTCGTCCACATTACATTCTTCACATACATATCACAATTGTTACAATACACTTAAAACAGTACAATTAACGTCCCCTATGCCTACCTGCTGTTTTTCGTTAAGGTTGTGCCAAACAAAGAAGCGAGCCTTCGAAAATTCCCTTCCTTCATTTATAGCAGTAGCTTGTATCTAAAGATACACGATAGATTGCCGAATGTATCGGAAATACAGGCACAGATACTCGTTTTGTTAGGCGTATCGCGATTCAGGTACAAGATACCCAAAGAGTATCTAAGATACATGTATCTTAGGTACTGCCTAGGCCTTTATAATAGAGTGTAGCAAGGGAGTGGGAAAAGGAATTGAGCGTGAAGAGGAGCGATGTGATCACGAGGAGGATGGAAAGAGGAGGGGAGAGAGTAAAGCATAGCATAGAAAGAATTAGAAACAGAGAAATATAAAGAAATGCAGAAAAAGAAAGAAAGAGAGAATTAAAGAAAGAGAGGGAAAGAGATCTATGAGAGATAGAGAGAGAAAAGGATAGAATGAAGGAGGAAGCAAACGAGAGAGAGAGAGAGAAAGAAAGGGATGAAAGAGAAAGATAGAGCAAGAAAGAGAAAGAAAAAAGGAGAGAGAGAAATAAATAAAAAATGAACACCGGAAAGAAGACAGAAAGAACGTAGAGAAGAATGAACAAGAAACAAAAAAAAAACAAGAAAGAAAGAGAAAATTATCAAAATATAGCAAAACAGTAAAAGCCAGGATTACATAGGCGCCCATCAGCTCCGCTGACTCTTCAGCATTGCGACTCCAGTGCAAGCCGCTCTTTTTGTGTATCATTCAGCAGAATCCAGTGCCACCTCTGTGTCGTGTGCTAAACAGCTTCGCTGGTCATCCACCTTCAGAGAGTGCAATGGGTCCGTGATAAAACCAGTGATAAACAGTGAAGCCGCCTCTCTCAGCCTCGCTAATCAGCCATCTCCACAAGGTGTAAGGGCGCTAATTTCTTACTCCCTGCGTTTTGTGAAAGAGAATCGCGCCGTTGTGTGCGGGGGGGCTATCACCCACTGTTAAGTCATTTGCACCTCATTGCGCACCCGCGTCTCGCGGATTAGTCGCAGTTAGCATTAACAGCCGCCGAGCGAGAGGTGGCGCTGTGCTCGCGCAATGTAGGCTTAGCGCGGAGGCGCCGGCAGCGCCACCTGGCGGAGGAGAGATTAGGCTGGAGCGCAAGAAACAGCAGCGAGGCCCTTTGGGGTTCAGCAGCTTGCGTGGACGGACGCATCCTGCGGTGGGTCCATGGGGGAGATACTGCGACTCGTATCCCGTGGAGCCGTCTGGCGAGTCGAACGTCGGCGACGCAGCATTTGCAGTACCTTGATATGCGTTACGTTGCTTGTGTTGGTTATGCTGCTTGTGTGTTGTATTGGCACTGTATTGGCTATTTAGCATGTCACTAGTTATGTATTACATTGGGCTGGCGTGCTCGTCGTTGTAAAAGCAGTTAACAAATGTATTCGTGTTCACTGCTCGAAGGCATCTGCTGTTTCCGTGTGTTCCGAGCGCGGCGCCCATCCTGACACCCCACGTGTGTTACACGCTAGAGGAGGGTTCAATAAGAAGCACTAGCTACTGTCGCTGAAAATGGGCGTTTAGCACGAATTAGGGCGTGCAGCGTGACTGTAACGTGCCATATGTTTCTTCATTGCTTAATTGTTTTCTGTCTTCAGTCTGCTGGATTCAGGTTGGTTTTTTAGGCTCAGCGGTGACTAATTCGTCAATGCTAAAGCGATGATGATTTAAAGTAATGTCTTGTTGGTGTAATCTCGAGCAAGTATGTGTTTAGTTTGATAAAAAATTCTTTATTAGCCGATACGGCTATTCAAGAAAACAATATTTTCTGGCTTCGAAAAATGGCGAGCTTCGAAGCACGCTACTCAAACGCACAGACAGGACAACGACTATCCTTGTGGAAATTTCAGCCCCTGCGACATTGCCCTCACTTATCACATACCCCAAAAGGAGACTTCCCAATTAAACTTCCTTTTTTTTCACCATTACAACTCAAACATTTTTTCGAAGCCTTAGGTTCAGACTATTAAAAAGTAATTTTTATGTAATCTCAGAAACTTTCAGCTTAATAGGTTGGATAGTTTTCAAGGAAAGGGGCATCTAGTTTCAGAAATTTTGAGAAAAAGGCCATTTTGAGTTTTGCTCATGAAAACTGCTCACAGCGAAAACCAATAACTATGCCGCAAAATCACCTTTGGTTGGAAAATTTGCAATCACAACATATGAGAATTTCACAATGGAGATACCTAGCCATATTTACTAGAAAAAATGCATACACGTAAAAATTATGGAGGAAAACAACGTGTAAACAAGCCGTTGCGCTGTTTGACACCATTTTTAAATGGCTTCGGGCGCTCGTACGCGCCAGGCACGGTATGATGTTGCTCCTCACACTGTACTATTTTTAGCAACAAAATTTAAAAAATCTAGTTTTGCTTGATTTGCCTTACCATAGCCCCTAACTTCACGCCGTTTGCGTTCATTGTCACTAAGAGTGGTCGGCAAACATCAATGTTCAGTAGTGATTTATTGGTAGGCAAAGGAAGGTAGCTTCATTTTCTGCAACCCATTATACACTTCAAGGCAAAATTACCCGAAAGAGGAGTAACGGAGCCCAATAGGCACGCGCGATGAACGGATAGACTGTTGAGCAGCAAGCGCAGAGGGATGCGTGCCGTGTGCAAACCAGTTATTCTTCAAAGGGATGAACCATGCGGGAGATGGGTTGGCGGGTGCTTTAGCTAGCCGACTTTAGCTGCGCTTCGGAACTCTGCGGAAATACGTCGCCATTACCGCCAGCTTCCTCCACGCTAGCTCGCAAGCAGTTCGCCACCTTTCGTGGCGGCGACGCCGCTTTCGCTCGCTGTACTGCCGTTCGCTCGAGGAATTTGGTGGAAGTTGGACGCCGTTACAGTCGGCTTCCTCACGCTTGCTCGCAAGCAGCTCGGCGCCGTTCGTGGCGGCGGCTCCGCGTTCGCTGGCCCTTCTGCTCGAGATTCGCTGGCGGCTGCGCCGGTTGCTCGAGCTGTACGACGCCGCTCGCAGAAAACTCGCTGGCTCGTTGGCGGCCCCTCGGCGTGATGGCTGCGGCTGCCGCGCTTGAACTGTTGCGCTATGTGGCTTGAAATGCATCTTTGATGATGTATGACATCAAGGTGAAATTATTTACGTGTCATATTTTAGACGTGTGTTTTTATTTCGCCTTGCTCGTATTTTCCATGGGTGTGCGTCTTCATCCTCTGTGTGACGTGTCGTTGACTATTTGCAATATTTTTGTGCTTTGCAGGGGTGTCATTATTTGCATGCCATATTTTAGACGTGTGTTTTAGTTCATCTTTCACGTATTTGCAATGTGCGTGCGTCTTCACCCTTGTTGTCACGTGTGACTATTCGCGATATTTTAGCGCTTTGCAGGATGCAGCCGTTGTCCACAACGAGCAGAATGCTGTGCGCGATGGCGCGTACAATGCCTGTCATCCATCGCTTCCGTTGGAGCAGCCTCACAAAAAGGACTGTACGAGATATGACAAAGCGGCTGGACCTGTACTGAACATTTTGCAGTGATTCAATGAAAAAGAAAAGCAGAAAATTCATATCTATAGAGAAAAATAAAACGTTTCGTTGTCTCACTTTTGTCTTTCGTTGTCGCATTGAGTGCGAAAGCAGTGACACACGCATGACAACATTTTTTCGCGTGTTCTTTTCCGCGGCATTTGTTGCTCACCGCAGAAAAAAAGTATTGAGCTTTGCCTAGAGTAACTGTAGAAAATCATCTGTTCAGCCGAGTGGACCGACCGTTCGCCCGGTGAGGTGCAACTGCGAGGACTAACGGTTGTTCGGTAAGGTGTAGATGTGAGGACCAAACGTTAGTCCACTGTGGTGATCTGTGGGGACTAACAGTTGCCCGGTAAGGTGAAAATATGAGGACTAAATGTTAGTCCTTTGCGTTAATCTGTGGGGACTAACTGTTAGACCCGGTTCCGTTAGTCCTTAAAGAGATTAATGGTTGTGGCAGCTCCATTAGTCCCCACAGGGACGAACCACACACCCTTTTAACACCATTTTGCCTTAGAGTGTAGGGAGCACAGCTCGGAGCTACAGAGAACGACGTAGGGGAGAAAAGGAACGCAGAGAGAGAATAGAGCTTTGAAGGGAACTTGTCGAGCGAGCGTTCGCACGCCTGCGGGCTCCGATGGCCAACCGAGGAAGAAAGATTAGCTATTAACCACCTCACACTAACTAAAAGGAACAAAGAGAACCCCTTACGCATTCGATTCAGACGATTTGAAAGCAAAATCTATCCGATATGAAAATTTTACCCTCCACCCATACCCCGCGAGTGGCGGTTTTTATTTTTTATTTTATTCTTGGTCACGCGAACGCTACAAAGGCCAAGCGAACGCGCTGCTCGCGTTCCTCGAGGCACGAGACGCATGGGTGGTCATGTGACTTCTCGTACCAGATGCCGTGTTCTCGGTAAGCCGTTTAAAGGGGTACTGATACCAGTTTTTGAAGGTGAGTTTACTATGCCATAAGAATCTCCTGTACACGGCTCTTTGCAACTGTGAAGCTCAGTAAACGCTGATCAGATATTTTGAACTTAAAGTCAAATTTCGCATGGCGCACCTACTGACATCGACACTAACGTGACGTCAGGCTGCAGCACCAATTTTGAATAATATGGATATTTGTGATGACACCAGGTGGTAAAAAATACGAAATGGCCGCTTCCCCGTCACGAACGGAGGCAAGGAGCGGAGCGGCTCTGGAAACGCCACGATATTTTGCGCGACGCGATGAGAAGATTGTACTGCGTCGTGACGTCAGGGTATAGTAGGAGTCGAAACTGGCTTTCAAAAGCATGTTATTATTTTTCAGGAAGCCCTCGCACTTACCAGTACATTTTATACCCTCTCGAGGATTTCGCCTTTCATTCGCACCCCCCCCCCCCCCAAAAAAAAAAAGTAAAGGAACAAGTAAAGGATTTTGTGTCAGTACTTCTTTAACGGTTTGGTTTTCATAAAAGCTACGTTTTACGATGACACTATGATTATTTAACATCCAATCACAAACTAGGACGTCGACATACACAGAACCATGTATCAAAGTAAGGCATTACAGGGACAGACCGTCTGCACTACCTACAACCGGCCACGCCAACCGCTATATGTTTGGAAAACGTGTAAACGATCTAGGGTACTGTGTACTAAACTACGTGAAAGTCGTCGGCAAAGCGCACTTCGCGCCTGTTTCCCGCTCGTTCCTGCTTGCAGCAGTGCTACGACAGCACGGACCTAGCTATAAAAATACAACGCAAAGCACAAACCACAGCACTGCTTTCTTCGAATTAATCTCACACGCTGCTTGTCAGCTCACGAGTCTCGCATAGGGTGGCGATGCAGTCCGGGGCGCGCGGCGGCGCCTTCCGGATTACTTCTCGTGGCCACCGCACGGCGGCGCCACATTGCGTCGCAGAAGGCGAATTGCCGCGTTTTCCACGAAGCGGTGGCTTTAGTTAATGATTTCGCTTGTGGAAGCCGGTACGTTTTCACAACGCCGACGGCTTGTCATTGGTCCTATCTCACAAATGTATAATCGTGGTAGAAACCCTGCACCACCTCTGGTGACGCTATGGGTTACTCTTACATAAGGTGACTTGATGTAACGAGCATTCTTACTGTCCACACCAGGCCCCTACTGTCTAGCGTATCAGCTCTGCCGGAATACGTCGGGGAATGCTTGTTGAAAAAGGCGCCGCAAGCGCCCTGGATCATTAATCTGTCCCGCTGTAATCGATGTCTGCTCTCGCGTGCCAGTGCTGACTTGAATTTGCGCTTTGAACCAGCCTTTACGTGTCACTGTGCAGTCGGTGTGTTCGGCATGCTTGCGTCACACGCACTACTTCGTTTATGAAGGATGCCAATTCTCCTCGTACGATCAGCCCAACATATAATAAAGCGTCACAGTGGCCTCTTCGCGGACTCGTTCGCATAACACTGACTGCAACAGTGCGTGGATAACCCGGAGTTTTCATAACAATTTGATATCTTATCTTGAACTCTGCGGTGCAGGTCCATTGTGAGTAGTGGATATGGGCCACACGCTCCTGGAATCTCTGTTGAAGACCACACAAATCGTCGTAAACATTTGCTTATCTTCGTTTTGATTCTTCGAATACAACGTTACTGAGACCATTTTAGTAAGAGCTTGTAAATTTTATCTAGGAGGATTTCTTATTCGATGTTTGATACCCCGGTTTTCCCCATACCCTCGTAGTGGATATGAGCCTCACATTCATATAGGATCATATCTGCAGTTACTCGAGAATACGGGTAAGCCTTCATTCGCACTTATGACAACATGGATGTTGTCAACAAACGCATGTTCTATCTACGAGCTGAAGAGCGGAGATAGATAGCTTTCTGACTCATACGTACCACCTGTGTGCAAATTTCTCAATGCGCCTAAGTGAAAAACTACGTCACTCACTGAGCATTGAAGCATTCATTGAGCATCGAAGCAACAGTCGGTAGGCGTGCAGCAAAAAGTATCTGCCGAAATGTGTTATTCGCATTTGGAATGCTTGTTTTACAGCACATGGCTGAATAGCGCACCCGCTTGATTTTGCGGCGCCCGTCCGCGCCCGTCCCAATGCTTTAAACCCCTATGACCTCACATAACCCACGTCACCTTACAGCGATGTAGTCACATAAAGATGTAATCGTATGACGTCATCATGAGGTGACTTGACGATGTCGTCAGGGGACATCGTCCGATCGATGTGAACAAAACCGATAATTTCAAAAGTCGCACGGTCCTCTATGCATTCGCCTAAGACGACTCGAAGGCTACAGACATCCTTTCTTTCTTCTCAATCGACGTATCGATCCTCCCCTGCCCCCTACGAAAGCTTTCTGCACTTAAAGTTGCTTTACACTGCCTCCAGATTCGAAGGTATGGGAGGCTTTCTGCAACTCACGTAGTGTGGCCGTGCCTCCAGGATTGGCGACTTTCAACCAAGCGACGATTTCATGTGATGACATGATGTGGCGTCACGTTATGTGGTGACATGGTGACGTCATGATGACTTCACAAATTTTCACGATCTGTGCCGTCCTGAAGGCGTCAAATGGTGATGTCGCATGATGATGATCTTTTTTGCAACACTCGTGTTGACGCTCACGGTCACTTTTCTCGTTTGATCAGGCATCTAAGGCTTTCGCCTTGATGAACACCTCTTGTGTTATTTTTTTTCAGTTATCACGGACAGCTTCATGGGCGACGGCTCAGAGCACTTCCTGCCACCCGAAGAGCCACGCATAGGCGATGTAGTGGAACTGCCTGCCCTGGAAGTTCCCTTGAATGCCTCTCCTGGTGCTGGTTCCTCGGCGATGGCGACTCCCGCTACGACTTCGGGTGGCGCTCCGACAGCACCTTCTGCTTCCCGTGGAGTGACCGGCGCACTAGAATCGTCCTCGAGCCGAGAGTCGGGCGAGCCGGCATTGCTACACCGCCCGGCTTGTAGAACCGGTGATATTCACCAGGACGTAGAGATCGAGGTCGAGGAGGCAGCGCCTTGCAACTGCACAGGTGCGCGCGCTGGTATTTTTTTTTCGCTAGGACAAACAATATTGGTTAGGATGTTCAGGAACTGCGTATAGTTTCCAGAGTTGGATGCTGCATCACCAGTTTCACTGGCTGGGGCGTAGTCAGAAATTTTTTTCGGGGGGGGGGGGGGTTCAACTATACTTTGTACGTGCGTGCGTGCGTTTGTATGTGCGTGTATATATACGCAAGCAAAATTGAAAATATTGTTTTTTGGGGGGGGGGTAGGTGTTTCAACACCCCCCCCCCCCCCCCCCCCATGGCTACGCCCCTGTTCATTGATGTCGCTTCTACTAGCCATCTCCTGACCTACTGTCATTATTCAGAGCTGCTTCCGTGTTGTCTCTTGCTGCAAAAAGAAAGCCGTTAGTGTGCCATCTGCTTGCATAATGCATTCCGTAGTAGAAACGCTTCTTGACGACACAAACGACGTCAGGTGTGACGCTTCACAAATTTCTTGGCATGAACTTCAGCGGAATGACTCCATTCACGTGTGGCTACTCTTCCCAAATTAATTGAAGAATGCGACTCTTCTAGCACCATGGCTTCCTCATAAGGCAATGCCATGATCATGGCTTGTATAACTAAAATGGTCGTGCGGCTGTGCTGAAATAATTGAGTTGAATTTGTGTGCTGACAGCGATGTCCGTGTGGCAATCCCGACGAACATTATCTCGGTTATTTATAAGGCTTGTTGCTTATGAATGAGTGTTGCGATATGGATTGGAGCAGCACATGTTTGGGCAATAATATGTGTACGTGTTTTACGGGGGCGGTGTCGTCACCCGTGTGTGAACACTCATGAAACACTCGTTCTTGTTTGACCGCAGGCTCAGTTTTGCGTCAACGACGTATAAATATTGCACGCGCACACAATGTGAACGGGTACGCGCAACAGCATCCGTCGGCGCTGTCTTTACTCACAACGACATCAATAGCATTCACAAAATCAACTGGAAGGCCAACGTGATAATGTTCTTTTTTTGTTGTAGTTTTTTATTTCGCTAGTTTGCCCTACAACAGCAATACATTTTACGTAAAATTACGCAGCTGAGTTTCCTACACGAAGTCCAAGAGGGACCTATAATTTGTACCGTATATCCATCGCTGCAAGTCCGGTGGCCTGGTTTGCTGAAGTCCCGCACGCCGCAGGTGGCGTCGGCGAGCCGCTTGTAGCCAAGGGCATGTCCATTATATGTGGTTCAGGTCAGCTTCCCGCGCTGACGCCAGACAAACTGGGCAGCTCGAATTTCGCGGCAGTTAGAGCCGACAAGATAGCTATGAGTATAGCGATATGACAAGAAGGTGATACAAAGGGAACGCCAGTGACAATAAATAAAGCAAGTGAAAGCTGGCGACGGCACAGCGAGAAGCAAGGGCGTAAGACACCATTTGTGATTTCTCTTGATGCGCCCGTATAAGCTGAACCTGTTCTCTGGATGAGAAGAACCGAAATTACCTATGGAACTCCTTTTCTCGACCACAAAGTAGCAGATACGTTGTACTCCACCGTTAATCTTCCTCTGCGTCTACCACCTGAAACGATTGTTGACAGTTGGCAAGAATGGTTACAGTTATTGTTGGGAAGTGGTCAGCGGTCACTTTTTCAAGGCACGTTTCAAAAAATTCAATATAGAAGTGTTGCTCTTGAGGGCTATCCTGACGAGATAATTTCTACCCATGGATCGTCAAGACTAAGTCCGAAAATGCGCTTCAGGAACGACGTATAGGACCTTCTGTTTGCTATCCTGGAGTTTGGCTAAGGTGTCTGGTAGTAGCGCTTCGGCGTTCTCGGGTCTATTCCTTAGGTGAGCTTCGTTTTCTGTCGCACTGCCGATGCGAATCTCAGAGGCCACGCAGAAAGAAGCTCGTGGTTTCGACATTCTCCGCCAGGTGCCACAGTGATCCCTGCGGCTCGTTCAAAGAACTCATTTAATTATTTTCTTTAATTTTTCTGAAAGTTAATGGACCCTTATTTTAACTAAACTGATACTCCGATATCACGTGTCTCCAATGTAACTCTTAACTTGAACCAGAACCATAGGCTTCATATTAGTTTAATTTTTAAAACAAATTTCCTGAATTTTCGGAAGACCGGAGGTAAGTGCTCGACAGGAAGTGCTTGGGAGAGAAGCAAGAGTGTCACTCGTTGCTAGGGCGACTTAAAGTAGTCTCGTGGAGCAGTTAATCTGAGTGCCCTTGTCACAGCTGCATACGTGAGCAGCGTGATCTTGACACCGCCGTCGCAGCCTATTTTGAGGTCAGTCGCTGCATTTACGTCACAGCTGTAGTTTTCCTCGCTGTCTTGCTGCTGCGGCGACTATCACGTACGCAACCTAACATCTTCTTCGGCCTTCCTGATCTAAGTTCTTACGAAAATACCCTGCAGGAGATGAAACTGCGGAAAGTGTCTTAAAGAGAACAAGATACTTCGAAGCTTTGCACAAATGAACATCCAAGAGACGGCATAAGACGCTTTGCTGTCCATGAATGTACCCGCATAAAGATGTCAAGAGTCCAGAGCAACATCTGCTCACAATTTTCAGGTCGTAATGGGAATATGCAGAAGCGATGCCCGGCATAATTTCTTCTGAATAACGGGCGTGTATGGAGCACTGCCGTTTGTGGAGAAGTAAGCCCCGAAGGTGGGCAAGGGTTTTAAAGCAATCGCCCACGCGTTCTAGAGTCGACGCTGCCATGTGTGTTTGTCAAAAGAGTTTTCTGTAACCCAGCAGCCTGCTACCTCTACATGGCTGAAAGAATGAGCATGACAAACACACAATTGGGAAGCGCTACGTGCGGGATCATCAGTACAGCGACAAAGCCTTGTGTTTGTGTCAGAGACGATCACTAAAGGGGATAAAAACGTCT
The DNA here is from genome assembly GCF_013339695.2 of Rhipicephalus sanguineus. Lineage (NCBI taxonomy): Eukaryota > Metazoa > Arthropoda > Arachnida > Ixodida > Ixodidae > Rhipicephalus > Rhipicephalus sanguineus. The sequence continues at coordinate 148,489,001 of NC_051185.1, forward strand.
GTAATGTTGGGGAACTGTGCGCTACGCACGACATGGCTTTTTTTTTTTTGGTTACTGAGCAAATTCGTGTTGTGATGGAGCGGCCAATCGGAGCGAATGCACCAAACACACGAGAATGTGCTCATATGTTGGCTGTATTAAACTCAATAGAACGGGAAAAGTACCGTGTTTCTTTTCTCTTCACCGCCGAGCGCTCTCGGCGGCTTCGCCACATAAATGGTCCAGCTCGCTCGCCTCGCTAGTGTCTCCCGGCTGCCGCTGCACAATGTTTTGGAGGGCGATTGTTTTCATAGCCTCAAAAAAGCGTGCACGAACCTTGCGACATCCGGTATAGTTTTGACTTAAATCACAATCCTGCCAAGGCATCGAAGAATGTCCGGCTGCTGCACTTTTGGATGCAGCGACCGATGGGAATCGGTCAAAGCTCTCTTTGCAATTGTATCAGCATTGCGCGATTGTTAAGCGACATCGGGGCCAGCTGACACGAGAAATTATGGAGGCTTTGGAAATTGCTAGGCTGGGCAGCGTGTGCGTGAGCAGGCCTTCAATTGCCTTGACAGGAAAGGAAATTATCTATTTGATGGCTGTAAGCAAAATGAGCATGGATTACTGTGATGATACTATAGTTTGGTCATGTTATCTTTTGTTTATCATTGTCCCTTCCTTCTATCGTTATTTCCACTGCGCTGGCATATATTGCGTGGTGTTGACGATTAAAGAATTGTTGTAAGTCAGCGCTGTTGTTTGTGCTTCCTCTTCTCTTGTGCTCCGTCTTTTGTGCTGTTTGCTTTCCGCTATGTCGTACCAACACGCCCGAGCATCCACTTTAACTTTGCTATTTACAGCGGGAATTAAATTCGAAGCATTTCTTAGCGAACTTCTGCGACTTTAAACGAGATCTATCTATCTATCTATCTATCTATCTATCTATCTATCTATCTATCTATCTATCTATCTATCTATCTATCTATCTATCTATCTATCTATCTATCTATCTATCTATCTATCTATCTATCTATCTATCTATCTATCTATCTATCTATCTATCTATCTATCTATCTATCTATCTATCTATCTATCTATCTATCTATCTATCTATCTATCTATCTATCTATCTATCTATCTATCTATCTATCTATCTGCCTACGACTTTGTGCTCTCCTGCCCGTTTCATAATGGGATGTATGCCAAAATTGATAGGGCATAACATGACTGTATGGCTAATATAAATGACAGGTCAAAACACGAAGATCATAACATGCATGTCATGAACCGCATGAGTTACACGTCACTGTCTTGGCACTCTTGCGGCCGCTTCGGTAACTTCATGTATATTCTTCAAAGGTATACTGCGCTAAAAGGAACAAGGACACAGAAAAGGGGGGACAACACATGCGCAGTGGTATACTTCATGTATACCACAATTTGCATGACGTAACAAAAGTGTATCACAAACATCAGTGACTGTTCCTAACGTGCAAATCATGACACGCATTTCGTGTACAACATGATTTACATAACATGTTCTCGAGGCGCTCGCGACACAATACAAGTACACTTCACGCGACACAATACAAAGTTTTGTGTATATGGAACTAGCGGACTGGCCGCGAGCCCACCATGAGCGCGGCATGCAAGTCATGCCATACATGACATGTAAGTCATCATTTTGATGTTACCGCCTGTCATTTACGTTCGTCATACAGAAATGTCTCGCCATAGCAATTTTGGTATATGTCCATTTAAATAAACGGCCGCGAGCGCCCGAGACCATGTCGTGTAAATCATGTTGTACATGACATGCGTGTCATGATCTGCACGTTAGGAATAGTCACTTATATTCGTCATACACTCTAGTCATGCAATATAAATTGTGGTATATATATAGTTAACGAAGCGTCCGCAAGAGCACCAAGACAGCGGCGTGTAAATCATGCGGTTCATGACATGAATGTTGTGATTTTCATGTTATGATCTGTCATATATATTTGTCATGCAGTCATGCTATGCCATATCAATTTTGGCATACATCCCATTACGAAACGGGCAGGAGAGCACAAAGCCGTAGGCGGATAGATAGATAGATAGATAGATAGATAGATAGATAGATAGATAGATAGATAGATAGATAGATAGATAGATAGATAGATAGATAGATAGATAGATATGTTCAAAGTCGCAAAGGATCGCTAAGATATGCTTGATATTCAATAAATGCCGACAGCCGAGCGCGTAAATGCCGCGCAGTACGCATTTCTTTATCGCGTTAGTACGCGCGCGTGCGCGTGTAGGCAAGTGAAAACTGCCGCTATTTCTTTCCTAATCAGTTATGGAACAACGGTATGCTTCATTCGGGGCTGCAAAAGCGCTCGCAATGCGTAAAACATGCGTTACTCCACGTGAAAATCCACACCGCACCGCCGCAGCTTCAGCCGCGCTGGACCAAATATGGGGGCGGGCCGGATGGTTGCGGTACTTTTCCCGTTCCAGTGACTCTAGGCTGTATCGGTTCCCTGCCTGCCTCCAAATACAGTGCTTATCTTTTTTTCCCTTCGATAATGCTACCCAGTATTCGCGTGTTCACTGGATAGAATATGTTATTTTGGTTTTAGTGAAACTAATGTGTCTGGCACGCTTAATCAATGATTCATGTAAGCGCTGGCGTGCACTTTCTTATTTCTTCCTTGTCTGCCTGTCGCAGCAAACACCCACAGCAACGACCGCCGGTGCGCCCACGTCAACGTATATCAGATACGCATCCCCGCTATCGACGTGCGCCAACAATGGAACATTTCAAGTCGCGACCCGAACAAGGTACGCCAAATAGTTACTCAAATGCACAGAGGCAGAATGAAGCAACAAGGATGTGAATCAAAAGGTGCGAATTAAGGCAATGAACGTCTCTGGGAGCAGTTTTCGAGCAGTATATGGCCAGCGCAGTGACTGTATTCCTTGGCATTTTACGCTCAGCTGACTTCTACACCGTCAGCGGAGAACAAGAGAGAGAGTGGCCTTCCTCGTACAGTTGGGTAAAACGATGAATGAAAATTGAAGTGCGAAAAACAGATTTTGGTATTGTGAATAGGGGTGGGTCTGAAATGAAGTCGCGTCGTCTGTGCGGTGATCAAGTCTCGCCGGCGGGCGATGGGAGAAAATGAGGGGTGGTATGAGGGTGTAAGAACGGACGGCAAGGCCAAGTTCAGGGCACGATCATAGATGCAGCGGTAGACTAGACAAGGAAGCTGCACTGGTAGGACACAGTGGCTCTGTTCTTGTGAGGTGCGCTGCGTGGGGAGGTCTTGATTCAAAGCTCAGATGCGGATGTTCGGGCCACCACTGTGAATGCATGGCACTGAGTGTCTGACTTGCGGGTACGGCCGTTCACTCACCGAGGCCTTTGGAAGGCGCAGGTGGTATTCACGCTGTGTCATGTGTATTAGACAGAGCTAGCCCACACGGCACTGAACAAGTGGATGTTCCACGGTCAACTGTTGCCCACCGTCAGTGCGCTCTGATGTGGCTGGAAGGTGGATGCAGTCCTACAAATGCTCATTTGTCATGAAGAACCAGGGGCTTTTAGGCTGGCCCGTTGTCTTTTGATCCAGGCAGGTGGCTAGCGTGTTTCATGCTCAAGTTGGAGAAGCGTTCAACCTCGTTTTCATTTTCTTTGTTACCACAGCTAAATATACAGCTATATACCAGTGTTTCGTTAGACAGTGACGCTAGCTCTCCCAACAAGTATAGGAAGGTCTGAGAGGTAAAAGAGCAGCGCGTCTAAGGATGTGTTGACAGCCATACACGCCTAGTTTTCGAAAAAAAAAACAACACACTGAGAATATTTAAAATTCAGGCATTTGAAATAATGGTAATGGGAAGTTAGCAGAAGGTTGGGACCAGCGATTGGAACCAGGGGCGTGGCCAGAAATATGTTTCGGGGGGGGGGGGGGGTGTTCAGCCATACTTTATGTATGTTCGTGCGTGCGTTTGTATGTGCGCAAGTATATTTACGCAAGCAAAACTGAAAAATTCCGGAGGGGTTTGAACCCCCACCTCCCTGGCTACGCCCCTGATTGGAACCTAGTTGTAACAAGACGTTGTCGGCCAGCTTACAAAGCGGGATCTCTCAAAACGTGAAAGCAGTTGCTGCAAGGGGAAAGAGAAATTCTTTCATCGTAACGTCGGCCCAGCGTCATTCGGTGGATCTGGAGATCGGTCGCCTTACAGTGGACTGATATCTTGTAAGGACATAAAAACCGGTTCTGTTCCAACACAGTTACAGCGCATGCAGTAAACTCACGCATCATCAACGCATAGTGTACAAAGGCAGTATTGTTGCGCTGAAACTGCAGCATGCCATCGCAAGGTGCGCACAAAGTACCTCAAACGCATAAGAAGTTCCATGCAGGAAGCTACATCACAAAACAAAACCCAATGTACAAATTCGTTGGGCACACTCTCGTAATCATCAGAAACACAATGAACATCTGTCACGTATCTCGGGAGCGCTTGCAATGTGTGATGGAGTTGGGAGAGAGAGCGAGGCCGGAGACCGTGGCGTCACTGCAAACACACTTTATAAAACACAACACTGCAAACAAGAAGTTAACGCGCTAGATAATTTACAATTAGGAGTAACATGTGCAAAAACGCCAAGCGATACAAAAGGATCCAACAAACACTCCTAACTAAGTTCGGCTCTACTGGCCCTACAGTCTGGCCACTATGGCGTCTCGGTCTGGCCAGTCTAGCTACGCAGCTACGCGAGTAGAACGTTCTTACTTCGCGTGAGTCCGTCGCCTCGCTTCCGTGCCAAAGTCGACGCTGAGTCCCGTCGACGCTGCTCCTCGCCGTCTGGGAGTCGCCGTCGTCGAGGCTGCCGCCTCGCTAGTCGTCCTCGTCGCTGACCCGTCGGTCTTCCTTCGAGAACGTCGTCTCGTCCGGTTAGGCCTAACCCTCGGCCTATCCTCTTGGTGCCACTGGGTCAAACTGCCGACGTGGCTCTCCAGGTGATTGTCGGCGGGTTGCCGTCTCGTCGAGCTGTGGTAGTGCCGTAGGTGCACTGCGAACTGCTGAATGAGGCTGCTGCAAGCTCGGGGAGCCTCACTTGGGTGACGCCAAGGTCGACGGCTACCCTCCCGAGCCTCTCGTGCCGCTGCCCCCAGAACGAGGCCCTACTTCTCTCGTCGCGGGTGCGACGCTGGCTTGTCCCACCTTGCTCCTCGACGACCCCACCGAACAATGACTGCTTGATCCTCTGGGGTTCCGCATCTCAGTGCGGGTCGCGTGGCACGCGCCTTCCTCCGGCCAATGGCTTGCGTCGACGTGGCGGGGGTGCACACCATCGGGTATTTTTCCATTCCCCGCACACCATCGACGCCTTGCGCTGTCCGGCGCGCGCCCCGTGCCCCTTTACTCATGACATTGGGCCCCCTTTTGAAGAGTTTTTTCGTAAAAAACTGCTTTCATCCTCCTCCTTGGGGTTACGGCCCTCTGCTCTTCTGATGGTGTCCCGTAGCTTGTGATGCGTGCTTTTTCCTTGCTTGGCTTAGGCTCACCTTCCCTTCACCACATCGTCGCACGCTTTCACTCACAATTTGTCTGCACTTCACAACACCACTATCCTTGGTTCTACCCACCACATGTTCATTGTCCAAAACACTATAGTCCATACCAAGGTACCACACTTCACAATGACACAACCAATAGCTTCATTGGCGACTTTTCACAAATTGCTTCACATCCCTATATATCCCTGGCCAAAATGCCTCTTTCGTCACTTCCCTTCGCAGGTTCTTTGCATCTCTGAACCCATTCGCGTAGCAATATTCTAAGATTGCCTGCCTATAACATGTTGGCACCATCAATTGTGTGACGAGTGTTTCGCTTTTCCAGAACCTCCGGAAAATCAAATCATTGATCGATTCGTAAAACACTCCGTCTCTAAACCCTTCTCTTGTACGTTTACGGCCAACCCTATCTCTCGCGTGCCTCAGCGTTCTGTCACACCTTTGTTCTTTCGAGAACTCCTCTGAGGTTACCCCTACCTGCTCCAAAATTCTCGATCTACTCTCGCGTTGTCCTTCGCCACCCACATTTTTCGCTCTAGCTTCTGAGCTTTCAGGGCTTTTGTTTGCCTTCTCTTTTCTCCTGTACTGCTTTCTTGGCCTGACATAGCCACCTTGCTGCGCTGGGTCGTCCACCCTTCGTACCCCAGGCCTATTTCCTAAGATAACGTCATAAATTGGATCCTCCATACACTTTGCCATAATTTCTCCTATGAAATAAGGGGTATCCAGCCGTATCTTGGCCTCTGGTAGTCTCACCTTGGACCCATCTGCAAAAACCACTGTTCCTACTCTCCCCGTGAAATCTCGTCCATTCACCAGGCTTCTCCTCACTAACACCGTATCTGCTCCTGAGTCCCTCAATACCGTTACCCGTTTGCCGTTTACTTTACCTTCCACCACTGGCATATTAACCCCTTCCGACCTATCTATCACAGCACCGACTACCTCTTCCTTCTCTTCTGACCTTACTGCACATGCAGTATGCTCTAACGGTCTATTCCTGCACTCGTTTACTTTGTGCCCCCTTTTCTGGCACAATTGGCATATCACGTGGGATTCTTGTCGACTAGTGCTTGTGCGGCAGTTCATGGCTATGTGCCCAATTCTGTCGCACAAGAAACACCGCTGCTGTGCCCTTTGTTTACCCATTGGGGCCTCACTGTTGCTCCCTCCTTCCTTACTGTTGTCCTTGTCTTTTTCCAAATTCCTTATCCCTTGTGCCTCCATGAACTGATCAGCCTGCTTGGCCATCTCCTCCACCGTGTGCAAGTTCCTTTCTTTCAAAAATACAGCTAATTGGCTGCTGCACCGATTTAGGAACTGTTCGCCAACCATCCTGTCGCGCACCCCTTCGTACGTTTTTTCCGTCTCGGACAATTCTATCCAACGATCAAAGTAGTTGGATAGTCGACATGCAAACTGTTTGCCAGTTTCTGAATTCTCGGGCTTACACGTTCGGAACTTGTCCCGGAAACCCTCGGCAGTTAGCCGAAACCTCTCCAATAAAGTCTTTTTTACAATATCATAGTCCAGAGACTCGTGTGCTGGCATGCGCCCAAACACACTTAACGCCTCTCCCACGAGACACAAACTCAGGGCGTTTGCCCACTCGCCCTTCTCCCAGCCTTGCCCAATAGCGATCCTTTCGAATCGATGCAAATATGCATCAAGATCGTCCCTTCGCTCATCGAAGGGCGCCATCAGTTTACGCGGGCAAATTTGTCTCGGCCTGGGAATAGGCGAGTTGGCCGACGCTGACGTGGGAGTACTCGCGTTACTAGGGTCGCTGCGCGGACAAGCGTTCACCTCGGCTAGCTTCAGCTTAAGCTCGAGGATCTCCTTCTCGCGCTCATGCTCTTTCTGCGCGCGCTGCTCCTCACGCTCATGCTGCTCCCGCGCCTCACGCGCACGCTCCTTCTCGCGTTCCTGCTCTTTCTGCGCGCGCTCCTTCTCACGCTCGTACTCTCTTTCGCGCTCTTTCTGAGCGTTCTCGAAAAACCTCATCGTCTCCTCCTTATTCATTTCGCAGTCTCTGGCCACGGCCGCCAATTTCTCCCAATCCATCCTTGCAACCCCCGACGATACGTGACTGGGCCCAACGCTGGAAAAATCCTGGCAGGCTCGCCACTTATTATGTCACGTATCTCGGGAGCGCTTGCAATGTGTGATGGAGTTGGGAGAGAGAGCGAGGCCGGAGACCGTGGCGTCACTGCAAACACACTTTATAAAACACAACACTGCAAACAAGAAGTTAACGCGCTAGATAATTTACAATTAGGAGTAACATGTGCAAAAACGCCAAGCGATACAAAAGGATCCAACAAACACTCCTAACTAAGTTCGGCTCTACTGGCCCTACAGTCTGGCCACTATGGCGTCTCGGTCTGGCCAGTCTAGCTACGCAGCTACGCGAGTAGAACGTTCTTACTTCGCGTGAGTCCGTCGCCTCGCTTCCGTGCCAAAGTCGACGCTGAGTCCCGTCGACGCTGCTCCTCGCCGTCTGGGAGTCGCCGTCGTCGAGGCTGCCGCCTCGCTAGTCGTCCTCGTCGCTGACCCGTCGGTCTTCCTTCGAGAACGTCGTCTCGTCCGGTTAGGCCTAACCCTCGGCCTATCCTCTTGGTGCCACTGGGTCAAACTGCCGACGTGGCTCTCCAGGTGATTGTCGGCGGGTTGCCGTCTCGTCGAGCTGTGGTAGTGCCGTAGGTGCCCTGCGAACTGCTGAATGAGGCTGCTGCAAGCTCGGGGAGCCTCACTTGGGTGACGCCAAGGTCGACGGCTACCCTCCCGAGCCTCTCGTGCCGCTGCCCCCAGAACGAGGCCCTACTTCTCTCGTCGCGGGTGCGACGCTGGCTTGTCCCACCTTGCTCCTCGATGACCCCACCGAACAATGACTGCTTGATCCTCTGGGGTTCCGCATCTCAGTTCGGGTCGCGTGGCACGCGCCTTCCTCCGGCCAATGGCTTGCGTCGACGTGGCGGGGGTGCACACCATCGGGTATTTTTCCATTCCCCGCACACCATCGACGCCTTGCGCTGTCCGGCGCGCGCCCCGTGCCCCTTTACTCATGACAACATCGTTCATTGTTGCTATGTTCTCCCGTGCTTATTTGTGTGAAGGTCGTATGTATCTGCGGGAAGGTTTCACCCTTCCAACTTATATCTTCGACGGGCGAAAATTGACTTGTCCGTGGCAACCTCTAGGTAAGCGGACAAAGGCGCCTCGATGTATTGATTCCGCATCTGCGGGTGCTGCTCACATAACTTGCGCCGCGTTCCCTTTAGCGTGCCGTTACAACGTTCAGCCATTCCATTGTACAGCGTGCGGTAGACACTTTAGCTGAGGTGTTTGGCTACCAGCGTATCATTAACTCCGTATCACACACGATTTCTCATGGAAAACAGACTTTAGAGCAAGTTACCAGTAAACCTTAAAGGGCCTGCAACACTTTTTCAGCATGGTCAGAAAGCTCTGCCGATCGGTAGTCGCTACTCCTGAGAACACGCGAGCCGAACGTTATAGCGCAGCACGCGACCTGGAATTTCCAATTAGTTCTCAAAGCCAGGTAGAAATCGTTCCCACTTCTTTCTACAAATGACGCCATATACCCAAATGACCACGCCTTATACCCAATTTCATCGCCATTGGCTGATTTGAGCATTGTGAGCTCCCTAGTTACCTCGGCCGCCGCGGGAGGACGCCACGTGCGTGCTCGCACGCTAACGGTCAAAAGCCGCGCGTTCAAAGAAAAAAAAATATTACACCATCTCCCGCTAAAGGGAACCACGTGTGGATGCGAAGCAGCGGGGAGATGGTTCGCTTGAGCGAGAGATGGTGTAACTTATTGAGAGGACGAGTGAGAATGTATTGAGAATATATAAGAGAAAAGAGAGAGATGTTTGGTAGCTGGTAGTTACGTCTTTATTTAGAGACCGTATGCGATTGCTAGCGTCGGTGCACGCGACGCTTTGAAGACGACGGTGTTGTGGTCGGCGAAGTGTAGCGTCAAAGGCTCGCGAAAGGGGTGGGAGTGTTGGAGGGTGCTCCTGGTGGCGTTGCGCAGGAGAATATGAGGCGCGCGAGAGGGGTGGAGCGTGGGAGGGCGCTCATCGGGGCGTTGTGCAGGAGAATATGAGGCGCGCGAGAGGGGGGAGCGTAGGGAGGCGCTCATCGCGGCGTTGCGCAGGAGATTGCAACCCAATGAAATTGGTCAGTTATAAAAGAATCACTCTGTACTTCGGTGGTCTTGTGAGAAAAGTTACCGCTGGGTTATTTTCACAAGGAAAATTTCCGATGATTAAGATACGCCTTAAAGCTAAAAGTGAGCGCAGCTACAAGCCCTCCTTCATTTGGCGATATATAGTGAAATAATGAAAATAACTTCTGAGGTGTCGCCTACCAAAACCACAATATGGTTAGGAGGGACGCCGTAGTGGAGGGCTCCGGAAATTTAGGCCACCTGAGATCTTTAGCGTGCGCCAAAATCCCCGTTCACGGGCCTCTAGCGGCGTATTTGGCGATATATTGAGGCAAACAATTCGAAAGACATGAATGTACGTACGGTTGCAAACTGCCTTTCATTTTTAGTTTGGTTTCTCAGTTTCTTTTGGTTAATTTTTATCTTTATTTCCCCCCTTTTATTTTCTGCTTCGTTTTCGCCGCTGCAGAGAATGCTTTATTTGGCATTATTTTATATTTGTTCCTTATTTCTATGTTTTGGTTTTCCGTTCCGGCAGTAAAGGCTGCAGAGAAGAACTCTTCGTTGTTATAGTTTTTAAAGGGCCTCTCACCAACCTCTGAAAATACAAAAAAAAAAAAAACGAGCGCAATATTCTCTCATGGCGCAGAACAGTGATACCCGTGACGTCTATAAGTACATACTCTCGACTGGTCCGTATACTCTAAATATCAGATGTTAATTCTCTTCTGCACTGCTTTGCCATGCAGCCACCAATCCGTTCTTCTTTGCCTCGCATGATTATCGTGCGCGATCAACTGATTTCACTTCATTTTCTGTATTTGCGACTGCGCAAACGGAGATAACAGCGTGTAGCCGGCAAGCGCGAAATCTTGGTAGGGTCAACACTTAGTGCGGACATGGCTCACGTGCTTTTAAGAAAGTAAGTGGCGAGGGGGAGATTTGGCCTGTAGGAAGGGTATCGAAGGCGAGGAGGAGACCACCCCTCGTCATTGAACGCGGGGTGGTGAGGGGTCCTTTGAGGCCTTTGCTGTCAGATCAAACGCGAAAAGCGACCGTCAACAGGAACGATGCAAAAAGTGACGTGATCAGATATTACTGCGTGATGTCGTCATCATGACGACCAGGATCAAGGTTTCTAGAACCAGTTGACCAGGATCGCCGAAATTTGCTACGTCATTATGACGCTGTGAATTACAGTTGGCACCTAATTACAGTTGTGACGAAGCCCATGGTGAGCTCGTATTAATGGTATCCCGCTGGAACTACTTACACGGCGTAACATTGCCGGCAATTGCCATAACGCGTGACCCTTAGCGCAGGCATCTTTGTACACCTGCTTTTCTGGTAATGCTCACCGCTTCAGCAAAATTGTCACAGGCTGCACGAGTGATTCGTTTAAATTTCTTGTTTACCACTCTAACTGAGTGCGGTCGTCCGCAAAGCTCACGTCACATCGTGGGCGCAGAATTTCGTCACGTGGCTGGTGGACGAGGAGCACTTCGAAGACCACATGATGTGCGTGCTCAACTTGGTCCTGTGCGTCAGCCTCGCGATGGTTCTCACGTTCGCCTGGCTCGAAGCCGATTTGAAGTTGGGAGGATGGCCTTGGCTTTTGGCCGTTCTCGTGGCTATTCTTCTTGCGTTGCAGACCTGCATCTGGATGTGCTTCGCTCTGTACGGTCTATGGTGAGTGGCGTAGCCCAGTTAACGCATGTGCAGATGAATTACTAGAGTGTTAACCGGAAGTTTCCTCCTCCGGCAGCATCCGGTTGAATTGCAGACTGGCTTCTTCTTGTAAGGTTTGCGCGAGAGGGATGTCGTACTTCAAGCGACATTACCTGGTGAAAGCAACAGAAAATCAAGCTAAGGAAGGTATAGAGGACATCAGCTGTACGTTTTAGCAGTAGTACGTTGTGACATCAATGGGCAAGAATTAAACTGGGTGAAAAAAATCAACGTTTTGCTGGTAGGGACCCAACTTACAATCTTCGGGCACAACGCGTGCGATGCTCTGCCAATTGAGCTACAGCGGTTGTTTGCTTTCGCCATACACTTTATTGGGTATTAATGTTAATGTAATCCTAATGCATCGAGTCTGCCCGAACAAGGCAATCGCTATGACTGAATGAAAGAGGAACATTGATCGAGGGCTCGTTTCTTTTCTTTTCCGTCATGACTGCGAGCGGCGCTGGCTAACACTCCCAGAGATACATAAAAACATAAATACCCAATAAAGTGGATGGGAAAGTAGCCGCCGCTCTAGGTCAATTAGTACAGCATCGGACGCGTTATCCGAAGGCTGCAGGTTCGGTCCCCACCTGCGGCAAGTTGATTTTGTACACACTTCTATTCCTTTCAATGTTTGTCGTAATTACTGCACCGCAGTGAAACCTATACCACCCTGATGCTCCACTGTCCGCTGGCTTCATCAGGTTGCGTCTAAGAAGAACTGAAACAATCGTTCCATTAATCCCTGCTCTTTCGTTTATTCAAGGGACATTACTGAGACGCAAGAAATCACCTCACATTGTTAAAGTAGAGTTGAGTGTTCTATTTCGTAGTTCTTCGCTTGGCAAAAAAAAAAAAAAAATTCCCGTTTCTTTAGCGACACGACCAGTGAGTGACACTCTCGTCTCTTAAACAGCAACCTGAGGTGTCTGCGAAATTCAAGAAATACTTCGGGATTCAAAATAAGTAATTCAGAATAAAAACTCTATGAAATACATGATACTCCTGCAAGTTAGGAGTCATATATGATACGCATGATATCGTAGTATAAGTTTACTTAAAATAAGGTCCAATTAACTGTCAGGATAATTAATAAAAATTAAATGAGTGAGTTCTTTGAAAGAGGAGATGGCTTTCTTGTGAGCAGCTGGGATTGTTGCGCATGTGCCCCCACCTGTACTTTGGCCTGCAGGGCATGGTCACCCGTGCGCGCGCGCTTATCTCGTGATGGGGGCGGTTTGTACGTCTACTGCTTTCACAGCAATGTTACGCTGTAGTTACAGAGTGGACGAAGATCACTACGCTTGCCGCAGCGGCCGCTTTTGCTAAAGGAGCGCACTGCTCAAACACAAAGAAGTAACAACTGTGACAATTGTTGGTTCGTGCTCATCCTGCGTGTGTTCTTTTCGTGCGTCCTTTGTGCTTGAGCAGCACGCTGCAAGTTTCGAGCTGCTTGCCGTTCTTCGCATGAAATTCTAATTTGTTGCTATCGCATTCATTGCTTCGCCCTTGTGGCGAAACAACGCACAATAAACGCTCAACTACCTTTGTGAAGACACGTTTCACTTTCGTGTTATACCGATTCCTATGACGGAGAGATCAGCCATGTCCGTTTTTACCCATGAGCTATGTACACGTTAGAGAAAATAAGTAACCGATTACAATTACAATTACTTCTTGTAAAATGTAATTGATTACAGTGGTCAATTACAAACCCAGAAAATTAACTGAGCAATTACAAAAGTGTAATTGGTTACTTTTGCGCTACTTTCCTTCAAAGTTTTATTGCTGTAACACAATAACAGAAGTTTACTTAAAGGAGCACTGACATAAAATTTCGAAGGCGAGATAAGAAGTGAAATAGATGTATGTAGAGCCGTACACAACGTCTACGAAATATGAAGGGCCAATATAGCAAAGAACATATTTAAAATCAATTTTAAAGTGCATGCCTCGCGACTGAGCGAGATGCGAGCGCTTCGCGACGCCGACATCAACGCGGCGGATGTGTAAACAAACCTACGTCACGAGTTTGTGTTGGCTGGTGGCTGGTTGTGCCCTTGCGCTTGTGCCGTGCTACCTGCCATTTCTTCCTCCGTGCCTGCGGCTTTGCGTGTGCTAGTTGTGTTCTCTTCCGCTGTTCGCTCGTCGTGCCCGTTGGCAGATGTTATGACCCGCTCACGCTAGCGGCAAGCCTGCCGCAACGGCGCGGTGCCGCAGAACGTCGGCCGTCGCCGCACGCGCGAGAGCTGTCCAACTTGCACGGCAAGCTCCGCCGGCGAGGCATTCGCGCCTCCGAAAAACATGGCAGCACTGCCAAAAGCGGTTGTCGTCCACTTCGAATCTATCAAGTGGCCGCCGTGTGCTCTGTAACGTGTAAGTTCCGAACTGATGCTTCCATTTGCTTTAGATTCATGTCCTTAAGCTTCGACAGCAATGTATTCGTCCCGATTCGGCGCCGTTTTTGAGAGCCATAGTCAAATAATCGATGCTGCAAGCTTAGCGAGTCGAGATGGGTGCTTCTGAATGCTCGGAGGACATAGATTACGCGTTTGTTAGTTGTTTTTAATCCTCCATAGCTGACGCCACTTGGCCTGGTTCGGCGCCCACCGCACCCACGCTCGCGCGCCGCCTACGTCACAATTTTGCGTGTTCACGTGGCCAGCTGTGTTTTCCCGGCAGCTGGAGGATGCTGCCTAGCTCGGTGCTCTTTGAAACCGAAATTGCGACTGGGCGCTCTAAAAACGTCTCTAAATAAATAACCGTCGCGCACTCGCGCAAACGAGGTTTGGAGCCGTGATAAGTGGATCATAAGCTATCTATTGCAACAACAAAAAAAAAACAAGGTGCAAAATTTTTGCGTCAGTGCACCTTTAAACTAAAACGAACTACCGGGGCTTGCATGATAGAGAGAAGGCTGGAGGCTTCCGTGAAGGCTAACTGTGGCTTCTGTGATATAGAGTTACAAGTTGTAAACAGTCAACAGGAGCTGTTTTTCCGAGTTGTCGTCGCTGATTGTTCCACGTTTCCTCGTTAAGAGGTCAGCTGCAAACACTGAACACTCTCTCAATGCATGCGCTGGAGGGAAGGGCGGTATTATAACGAAGCAACACCTTGCGCACTCGATCGTAGTTGCGCAGTGCTTCGATGCTTAGTGTCCATATCCTCTATGAAGTGTCGCGCTTCGCTGTTGCTGGAGAGCCCAGACAAAAGGTGAAAAAATAGGTCCTGTAGGACCCCGTCTAATAGGTGTGTGTGTGTGGGGGGGGGGGTCCCCTACAGAGTGGTGGCATATTTTTCGGGACGGGAACTACAATAGAAGGCTGGTTACAACTTCATTTTAGAAAAAGTAATTGATTACTAGTAATAAATTACAAAAAATGTAATTGAATTACTCAGAACCTCGCAGTTTCGAAAAAGTAATCGATGATATTACAAAATTACAAGAAAACGTAATTGATTACAGGTAATCGTTAATTGTAAGGCGTTACGTACAACTCTGGTTATGTAAGCGTTTGCGTTAACATAACAAATGGCGCCTGTCTCGTACTCGTGACGGTCCCATCCTCATCATTCACCCCGTGGATATGCTGTGATTTTTTCTGTGGTTTGTAGTTGGGGGTGCGATTTAGACGCAGGTGTGGGTTATGCGCCAGAACAAAAGAACGTTATCGACGCAAAGAGCTCCTCAACGTCTTCATACGCGGTTTCGCGGACTCGTGGGGCGCCGGAAGCTTCTTGTCCGATCTAGCGCTCTGCCCGTGCACATAGATTTAGGTGCACGGTAAAGAATCCTACGTGGTCGCCATTTCCGGAACCCTCCACTGCGGCGTCCCTCATTACGAGGTCGCGGTTTTGGGACGTTGAACCCTCACAATTGTTACTAGCGCTGTAGTGCGCACTCGTCCGCTCTACATAGCCTATTGTTGGCCTTGCTTTTCAATATCACGCTCAGCGCGCTTCTTGGGAAGCTGTACGCAGTGGCGACTTCAGACTTCTTTTCTCTACGTTCGGCAGTGTTGCAGAGAAGAGCCAGGTTCTTCTGTTTTACGGCAGCCATTGCTTTAGCAAAGGGCACGGAAAAACGAATGGCGACGACGAGGAATCATGAAAGAAAAAATTCCCCCACCTCCCCGAAGGGAATCGTGAGGAAATGCGAATGCATTTCTTGCGCCGAGAGTACACGGCGTAGTAATTTTAATGGCGTAAATTAATTACGAGACGAGGATTTGCACCGTAACCATTTATTTACACATTCATCAGCACCTGTTTATGTTGTCATTGTACCTCACGGCCATAATCTCAGCCTTGTAGTCGCCATTGGCGTTTCACAGCGGCGTCTCGAGCACACATTTCCGGATGTTCTTGAGAGGCGCCCAGCCAGCGAATGGTCGAGAGTGAGGCGCGAGCTGACGGGAGAGTGGGGCGCAGGGAGGAGAGAGAGCGAACGGCGAGAGAAGGAGCGGCGAAGCACTGCACCTACCCTCTCCTACACTCTCTCGCACCACATGCTCCGGTTGCTAGGGGCGAGGATAAGCGCACGCGCCCGCAGCTGTTGCTATGGGAGAGGGAGTGAGAGCGGAGAGATAACACCTGCCGGCGCGCGGACAACGCCGGATGCCTTACATAGCCCGACTAAGAAATGCATTCGCATTTAAAACACGGAATGGCAAGCGGTCGTTTCTGCTCGCTATGCGCGGCTCCCTCCTAATCACATCGCTGACTTCGACATCCATGCGGGAAGCTCCCCTGGCTTGAAGCAAGGCCCAATTCCTGTGATGGAAAGCCAACTTCTTCCACCCGGTGTTCGATATATGAAGTGCTCCGGCTGTTTTTGTTTGATGTAGCCGTAAATTTTACTACGCACGGTCGTTAAAGAATTGTCATGTTCAAAAATAGTTCGATATAAAGGACAATATGATTTACCCAAGTTCGGTACAGTAAGGGTTGACTGTACGACCAGTAAGTACGAATTATGGCGCCCCTAAAAAACAGTATACGGCTACGGCATACTTCGCGCAGTACGAGTGCTTCAGCACAATAAAAAGGGCGAGTTAGTTTTGATTCGTGATATGAATCGGTGCGACTCAAACGGCACACATAATACAAAAGACATATGACGACACGCTGTGTGTTCTTTTAGTGGCGCCTTTTCAAATCATGTACCAAGGCTTGTCGCCACGCTGCGCGATGTAACGGTCTTAGTGACTTTCAAACGCAATTTAAAAGTACGGATCCTACGCAAACCACGATAATAATGCTCGATTCTGCCACTTATAATTCACAGTCTTCCGGCTCCACCAGTGTCTTGTGACACGTTACGGCCAGGTGCCAGTCCCTCTAAAATTGCGAGATGGGTAGGAGGCACCGTGAAGGCGTAGAAAGTAGTTTTTGTGAGTTGTGCTTTACGTATAATGAAACTCGACCGATGACTACAATTTGTGCACAAGCTTGACATTAAAGAGCTGCCTTCTTTCTCTGAACGTAGTCTCTACTTCAAGGCCTACGCTGACTGGAAGACCGAGTCGCGAAGCAACACCGGGCCTAGACAGAGGCCTCAACGCACTCGCGGACTTTTGAGGAGGAGGAGCCGCGGGCCCCATAGCATGAGAGGCGCTGGCACACCGTCTCCGTCAGCGGCGGATGCGCCATCTAACGACGTCATCCGGACGATCCGGATGGCAGCTGCCGCTGCGGCGCAGTCATCCACAAGCCGACCTACAGGAGATGACAATTAACGATTTCCGTTTTTTGACGTATGATGGATGTTCTCGTAGACTGCTTTCTGTACTGATACAATAAATAACCAGTTCCGGAGCTTGTTCGCGCGTGATGTTCGTTTCAGCGATCCTTGTACCGACTCACCATGTGTCGATGTGAAATGCCTGCCAGTTGGATAAGTGAGTTGATCTGCGCTAAGTAGCTTACTTCACATTGTTAGACGCATTCAGTTGTATACAACAGACAATTCGGCCAAGGAAAGCATATGAGAGAGTAATTGTCTAGAAATTTAGTGTATAATTATATGCAGGAAAGAAAACTAAGGAGAGCCGCCATATCATATTCCAATGCATTTCGAAAAGTGCGGAGGAAGTGACGTCACATTTATGGGGCAAACAGAACAGCAGACGCCCCGCGGTGGGCTCTCCGCGTTGGTCTCGCTCCATCCCCCGCAGATTTGTATTCCCGGTGTAAACAAACATGTTGCGTGGTTTGCATGTGGTGAAATGTTATAAGCGTACATTTACCTGGCTGTTCGTACGTGGCAGGCTCGAGCGGCGTTTTTGCGCACTTAGGACAGACTCATTTTGGTTTCCCCGAAACACATGCAGCTTCGCAGTGAAATAAAATAAAAAAGAAGTACGCACATGCTTTTAAGAAAAACAGAAAAACCTTTTGAGAAATGCAGTCCCCGAAGTTCGCCAATGCAGATACAAGGGCGAACTACGTGGACGACGTCAGGTCGTGGGCGGCGCAGCTACGATTGTATTATGCCGTTGGGCACAGCTTCATAGTGCAGCGTACCAAGACGTCGGAGTACCTGAGAGGGCGCCATGCATCGTCGCAGAAATTTCTCAATCAGTCATTGTCAGCGTATCGGAATCCAAATGCAAACATTGTCTCCTGGTTGGTAATGTACTTCACGTCGTCATAGCTTTACTAGAGGGCTGTTGGTCCTGTGCTGGATGTTGATGCATATACGGGCGACTTTCCTCGCTTCTTAAAGGGATACTGAACAAAAATTTGAAAAAGCTACGAAAACACTTACATTCGACTCGGACGACACGACTGTTCCTGTACGCAGCGTTTATTTCACGTAATTTCGAGCAGTTGGCCGTATTTTTAGTGGATTGTGAGAGCTGCGGCGGCTGCATGCCACTGCGCTTGTCGGCGGACGTGACGTCGAGTGCTCCAGCAAGAGGGGGGCAACCGGCACGCTCTCTCCTGCCCTTCCACTTCCCTTTCTCCACCTCTCCTCTCAAGAACCGAGGGTGGCTGGTGTGGCGCTGAGCCTTGTCCTCTTTTCCCCACATAGGAAACAAAATAGCGCTTATTCCCCAAAAACCGCTACAACTACCGAGCGTGTCGCGAGAGCGCAAAGATGCAAGGTGCGAGTGACAGTGGTTCCACGAGCGGTCATTGCGACTCCGAGTTCGACAGGCCTCCAAAACGGATGCGCCAAATACAACCATATGCATGTGACCGTTCTGCTGTGTCAAGCGACAGCAAGGACGACGAGCCAGACGAGCCGACGTAGCCCAACGTGGGTCGGCAGCCGGGACCAGCAATTTACACAGTAACTCATAGTCACTATCCTCGAAGTGTTCGGAGCACAAAAAGTCACGCTTTGAAGGCACCCACGTTGGCTGCGATGGGCGCGCAGCGCGTATCCATATCCTTCGAAGCTTCGGCTCTGTTGGAAATGTATGACAGGGCACACCCTAGCGCAGAACAGCGTTGAGGCATTCTGCGTTGTGTCAGGTGCTTCACCGTTCACATTACGTAGCAGCACACAACACAGACGGCAAATTCGTAGACGTGGGCGCAAGCTCCGCTTGAGAAAACAGTCTATTCTAGGGACCGTAATACGGCCGAGAGCGCGACAATGGCGTCGTTGGCTGCCGGTTGAGAACACGCACGGAGAACACCTTCCCGACCGTGAAAACACGTTTTGGGAGAGCCGCGCGGCAGCGTGTGGCGGCTTGCGATGTCGATTGGTAAGCGATTTTGCTGCGAGCACGGTTGGCGAGTCACTATCCGCGGAGTTTCGCGTCACTTCCTCTCTAGTTCGCGGCGCGGCCGCTAGACGCGCCAATTCGCGAAAAATGCATTAAATTCATTATTTTCTGCTAGTCTCTGGCTGAAATGAAGGTTGTTTCAACAAATTTCAGCACCCAATCTTTCAATTGAGTCATTTATCTCGGCGGCGAAAATTTTGTTCAGTATCCCTTTAAGTCCGTCGCTGATATGTGGCGACGCCCAGGTAGTCCTTGTCGCTGACGTTCGGTACCATGACTTCGAGCGTCGCAGAAGCTTCCTACCGTAACGCAGCTTGGACGGCGCCATCTGTATCTTAATCGCAAACGTTACGTACGGAAACGTTATGCCCGTGCGCAAACGTTATGCCCGTGTGCCGTGATCCTTTATGAGTTGCAGCAGCGTCATGTTGAATACGCCAGTTCTATAGTCTTTCTCAGGCCACTATTAGCACCGCCTCGTTTGTTTCCTTCTCTAGTTTGCATTGCACTGCGCACATTTCGAGCTCTAAATTGATTATAGAATGGTATAATCACCAGCTATTGTCATTGACCTTGCGAGGAACGCTTGTTTTGTAAAGAGAACGCCTGTTACGTAGGCACTCGCTCTCAAAGCGCGGCTCTCTCACATCTTGCAAACATGATACTCACTCACCGATCTATACGCGTCATGCTTCCCTCTTTGCAATGCCCAGGCTGGGTTTCCGGCCCTGGCGGTGTAAATAGACACCACCGCACAAAATTTCCCCTTGCACCTCGGAAATGAAATCAAAACTACTCATTATTGGGGGAATAATTCTTCAATGATCCCCACTGCGATTGACACCAAAGTTGTGGCATGTTTGTGGAGCTGGGAGCCATACAGAAGAAGAAGCTTGACCGAAGTCATGGGTGACGCCGAGGCGGGTAAGCGCCATTTTCGCGACGCTGTACAGAAGCTGTTTCAAGGAGTATCACACTTACAAAGAAGACGATGGTGCACATTTTGTGTACTCCGTGACTAGCAGGAATACAGAAGCTATTTTTCTCATTTCACAACCACTGAGCCCTGATGACCTAATTTGGCTCCATGTTTATTAATCCGTAAATACCTGCACCACTGGCTCAATTTTCGTTTTTGGTCTTCTAAGGCCCTAATTATTAGGAAAGCACGCACAAAAAAGGTCTCCGACCAAAATAAAAGATATACCGTAAAATAAAATTGAGATATGTCACTGACGATTAAAGTGGAACTCTATAACGAAAGTTAAAATATATGGTACTACACGGAATAAAAACGCAATACATATGACAGGGTGAAAAACATAACACGCGCGCTCGGGTAGTATTTATTGTCTTCCTCTCTCCAATGTATCGCGCTATTTTATCCCTAATGTTGGCGCATCTTAGGTTCCGGTCAAAGAACATCGACAAAAAGATTTACGGCTGCAATGTGTACGTTAGGGTCACGTCCGGTGACATTCATTCCCAACTTAAAAAGCGCGCATAAAACATGGGCACCATTGCCCACTATACTCAGATAAAGCAGTCTGTGAACGAAACTGTTCCCACCATGGCTTCCTGTCGCCAGCGTTCATCTACCTGATTTATCGTATAGGCACTGCTTTAGAGGAGGTTTCCCATATCAAATAAGAGAGAAAACAAATTTTGTGCATCTTTTTATTACTTACGCAATGCTGCAGCTCCAACTCGGGCAGGTATAGATTAATTAAGGAGAAAGCAGAAGAAAAAAATGAACTGTTCGCGAATTACGACAAACAGCAAGATAAAAATAACTAAGGGCTAATAACTATAGGCCTGTATTTACAGCTCTGTCTACATTACCCAAGAAACTGTGGCACGTTTATTTCCTGGAAAAGGGGCCGTATATGCCCAGCGTTGCGGTGTGTGCATTTGTTCTCGTGTTGCTCCGGTATTGAGCCACATTTTCTTGGCTAAGGTAGGCAGAGTTGTGCATAGGGGCTTTTGTGGTTTGGCTCATAAGGTTTTAATGTACGTAGATGACTACCTTATCTTTGTTGACACTCTTAATTTGAGCCACAGGGTAAAAGATGCGTTGGAGGTCTTCAAGGAAGAAGGACTTGGATTGAAGTTTTCTTGACTGCACATCGGAGAGCTTTCAAAACGAGTCTGCTGGGGCTTTTAACCTTGTACGCGACTGTCTTAGTCCACTTGAACTAACATGTGAAGTGCCTATTGACGGAACCATAAGGTTCCTTGACATCGTCTTCGTGTTCACCGACAACCCCTACGTGGATTGTTGTACGGGAGTTGTATACTGGATTACGGGCAGGTGCATTAACGACAGGCTGCGTGAGCATAACAATAAAGTGTACAAAAAACCACCCGACGGATTCCTGTCCCTGCACTGCAAGAAATGCAATTGTTATCTATGCTTTCGACATACCGCCATCTTAGGTAGAAGTGGGTGTGAATATAATAATATCTGGGGTTTTACGTCCCAAAACAACGATATGATTATGAGAGACGCCGTAGTGGAGGGCTCCGGAAATTTCGACCATCTGGTGTTCTTTAACGTGCACCTAAATCTAAGTACACGGGCCTCTACCATTTCGCCTCCATCGAAATGCGACCGCCGCGGCCGGGATCGAACCCGCGACCTTCGGGTCAGCAGCCGAGCACCGTAACCGCTATACCACAGAAGTGGGTGTGAAGTAACACGCTTAAATGTAGATGCTGAATGGATAGATAGGGCTGGTAGTGCATGCGTCAGCAGTCCGTCGATTGCGCTCTCAAGAAAGAAGCTACAATACCTGCGCATCAGCTGAAAGGTGCGATAAATGGATTTTGTTTCCCTGTGCGACATGAAAAAGCTTTGTGCAAGAAGAAATGTATAAGAACTACGTGGTGCCCAAAAATAAACCATTTGTTGGAAGTGTAGCGCTGTGTGGGTGTCTCCGTGTTCTTCTTGTGTCCCGTTACCTTGTGCTACCATAGTTATTAAGAAAACATATGCTCAAGGCTCTAAATATGCAAATGTAACCCTGGCAAGTTCCAGTGCTATGTGAATAATGAAGTGACAATACCATAAAATGCATATGCTTCACAAAATACACCGTCGCGTAGCGGATGCCTGTAACATCATATGGCCATAATTATGTGTCATGATATGGTCATAATCATGTGACAATTATGTCACATGTTAACGCGCACAAATTGACATCGAGACGGAGGATCAAAATAAGCAAATGAAGCATGAAAACAGAATAAGCAGAAAACAAATTTGGCCTCAATGCACATTTCATCACATGACACCGTGGTAATAGCGGCCTTTTTTATTTTTGTTTACTTTAGTGTATACTCCCTGAAATCACTCTGCTTCATTTATGCTTTATCGCAAGCAAGGAAATTATGTCGTACAAACATGTTTTTCATGGCGAACTCGCGCATCGATTGGCTGGCCGTGGGAAGCATGTGTTATATTCACATGAGTTTCTAAACACGCATCACACATCGACGCTAGGTGAGCTTAATGACTTTTTCTTTTTTTTTCGATTTTCATTGCAATTTTCACGCGACGCAACCGACCGGAACTAGGAGTTGCCAGCAGCAGCCGTCAACGCCACCAAGTTACGCGGAAAGGAAACCACGCAACATTGAAGCGAGGTAACCTAATGCACTGGGCAGGGCACCTCGAACTGCGCTGCCCTCTCCTTCGGAATAAAGCGAGTTAGAGGGAATGCTTCAGATGCATACAGCGATCGGTATATCTCTGGTCCTACTTTAGCTTTTCGAAAAATCCTTTCGGCTATATATTCCTGGGAAGCGTCCGATTCACTGCAATGTGTTTTTCACGCCAAGCGCGAAGGGTGGTTCATGACCCATTTGAAATATCTTGAACCAGCCCTTAGAGCTTGTTAAAACAACACAATATACGAACGGCAAACACTGATGTGAACATTTCAGCCATATTTTGCAGTCGTGCGCAACACAGTGAGTTCACGAGCGCAACGCGAAATTGCAACTTTCTTAAGGTGGTAGGCCACCTTCAAAAGTCAATTTTTTCGCATGGTCGATTTTTAGTTTTTTGTTTTTTTGTGTGCACGTCCGAACATTAAAAAATATGTTGCAACAAGAATTATCCTCCTGTCGTCATTACTTTGCGAGTTACATCAAGTTTTCCATACCCCATGCTCGTATAAAGAAACCGAAACCACACTGCGTTGGTGTCGAAAGTAAGTGTTGTTTCTTCTATATTAATGATATTCAAAATACTTTGTAAATTTTATTTTTACTGTTACGTAAAATGATGTCATTAAAAATAACTTTGTGTTTCTAATTGATTTTAAATCTCTGAAAACGGCCAGAAGGGGGAGGCACACATTTTGCAAGTTCTGAAATCTTTGTTTACGTTTTTCTCAAAATAAGAATTTGCCCCATATCATGTGACGCAAGCTCTCATAACGTTTTTGTCATTGTTTACTTTGACCTGAGATTTTGTATTATAATGTACAACATATATATCTGTGCAGTGAACTAGAATAAAAGAAATTGATAAAAAATTTTTGAACTCACAGCTGATTTTGCAAACAGGTTCAGTCGAAACCGCCTCTTTTCCCCCGTCTTTTTGGTTGTTTTAGCATTACTTCCTTGTTATTTACTCCATAATATTTATCCTAGTTCACTGCGTAGCTCCATCCTTCAGTTACACAAATGCCAAAGTTTTACTGAATTAGGCCACCCATTAGTAACTTATCACGGCTGGCGTGACTAGCACTTTTAATGCAATTTTTGACAAAGATTACCTTTCAATAAATAAATTATCAATATATTGCACTATAAATGGCTGGGTAAGTTAAATAAGACATGTTTTTCTTGAAGAAAAGGTCATTTTAACGTTGGGGAACAGATTGCTGCTATTGGTTGATAGCCGATATAAATCAACAGCGGCACTTAGATCACTTGCACTTCTTGCCAAGGGGTGTCGCCATGTGCCGGAGACAAAGCTTCACAGTACTAACACTACCGCGTAAATGGATCGCAACGGCAGAAAGCCATCTCATTTCACGACGAACGCTGTCATCCCTCCCAGTGCCCCATTCTAGCGCGATCTCAGAATAAAAGAGAGAAAGGGCTTATGAAAGCGTGCTGCAAATGCATGCAACTCCGCTAATGCTTGAAAGATCCAAAATTCTTGAGCAATGAAATCGTGAGGCAAAAAAAATTACACCATATCCACGGGTGAATGATGAAGAGCTTGGGCGAAGCTCCTGAAGCAATCATGGTTACACCGTGAAATGTTCAGTGGTTTCGCCCAGCAGTAATCAAAGCGATACGCCGCTTTGATTACTTCTGCGCTCGCTTGGCGGCAGCCTCTCGAGCTCGCACCTCGGGATCCTGCCGACGAGCACGAGACGCAGCGGCCTTCCGCACCCGGCGCTCCTCGTCGTCCACGGTCCGCCAAGCAGCACGATCCGGCAAGCGCACTCCCCCACGTACGTCGACGATCAAGGAGAATGAGAGATAACGGGCGCAGCAGCCAATCTGAGAGCAGCGGCTCCTATAATGCCATCTAGCGTGCACTCACCCAACCGCCATATTGCACATGGATGGATGGTTTATAACGGGGCGGTGACATGTCTGC
Organism: Rhipicephalus sanguineus; assembly: GCF_013339695.2. Lineage (NCBI taxonomy): Eukaryota > Metazoa > Arthropoda > Arachnida > Ixodida > Ixodidae > Rhipicephalus > Rhipicephalus sanguineus. The sequence continues at coordinate 148,513,856 of NC_051185.1, forward strand.
CACCAGGCACGAAGAAAAAAAAGGAAAAAAAAACCTTCCTTGTTTCATGTTGGCCTAATACCTTATCTACATTGATTAAATCTATGTTATTAAACCAAAAAATATAAATTCACGGTCCATCTCTCTGCCTCTTAAGGCAGAATGACCTTTTTTTCCCCCCAATTATTTATTTTTGTACATTATCTCTACTTTTCTGCCACCAATACTCTAACCGTCTCTTACTTATTTCCATCGCGGATGTGTTCAGCTGTCCATTGTTGTCCCTAAAACCCAAGGCTTCACCTAGACTCGTGCCCACACGTATACCTGGGTGAATATCGCCACATTCAATCAGTACATGTTCCATCGTTTCCTTCGTTCGCCCGCAGCATGTACATTGCTCGTCTTCGTTACTGAATCTCGCTTTATAACTACGCGTTCTAAGGCAGCCCGACCTTGCTTCAAACAGTAAAGCGCTTCCCCTTGAATTATCATAAAACCTTTCCCTCCTTATTTCGTCTTTTCCCTTTCGGTAGTTACTCAGAGCCGGCTCCTTTTCCATCGCTGCCATCCAATAAGTCCTCTCCGCCTCTCTGACCTTCCGCTTAATGCTCCTTGTTGCCATATCGCCCGCACTGCTAGCCGTATATTTACTGGTGAGCCTCCTAGTTCTTTTTCTCCACTGCGTGTCAACGCTTTTTCTGTACAAATACCTGAAAACCTTCTCTGCCCATCTACTCTTCTTCATTTTCCTCAGCCTCTCTTCGAATCTCAATTTGCCCTGAGCTTCCCTCACTTCAAAGCCTGTCCATCCCATATCACCCTTTACAGCCTCGTTTGTCGTCTTCCCGTGAGCGCCCAACGCGAGGCGGCCCACCGTCCTTTGATTTACATCCATTCCTGATTGTACCTCTGACTTCATGCACACCACTGAGTTCCCTAATGTAAGCCCCGGGACCATCACACCCTTCCACAGCCCTCGAAGCACATCGTACCTATTGTATCCCCATAAAGCTCCGTGCTTCATAATTGCAGCATTCCTCTTTCCCTTTGCTACTGTCACTAATCCCGTTAATGGGGACTGCAATCGCCGGGCGGATTCTAAGGGCTGGCGTCAAGGCTCTCCGAAAACACACCACGAAAGCGCGGACAATTTAGAGTTGGTCCTTTGGTGCGCCAGCGAACGCCGGTTGTGGTTCAAAGACTGAGTCAGAGCCGAGGGTCGATAACACAAACGAAAACGAAATATATTCTCAGTTAAGGCAATACAAATAATACAAACACATGCACACTCGGCTGGTACCAGTTACAACTTCACAATATAACTCAGATGGTGTTTACACAACGGGAGCTAAACAAACAGATCACACGCTACGAATGCAATCGCATGCATTACAACTATTCAACGACAGTTAAAGTCCTGAATAGATAATGGCGTATCCAGTCCACAATACTTGGACGGTAATCGAATGCTTCTCTTCAAGGAAACACTCACGCCAGCTCCAGCGTTGATCGTCGTAGCTCAACCGTCGTCGCAACTTGTCACGGCTCACACGGCGTCGTCATCCAATTCTTCCAGATTGACGATCGACTGACCGCACACCATCATAAACACGCCTTCTTTGGCTAACGGAGCCACACTTCGCATAACTTCACCACCACCGGGCCACTCCTTCACTGACCTGCCGACTCCCTTCACTGACCGCCCGACTGCCTTCGATTGCACGCTTTTATCCCTTCTCCCCCGGTTTCTAGAAGCGTCGGGAGATTTCTTCGGAGTGCAGTACAGCTGAGGACAGAGAAAGGGCGAGAGCTTTCTCGTAGGTTCGAATCGCGGCGGCATCGCTCGCGGATGCGTCACCCTTTCCTTCTAGAAATATCCAGGCTTTGCCGGGCGTGCGATCGTGTTGACTGCGTCTGGCTCGAGTGGGTGAGGAGAATACGGCGCGCCGGCGTCTTTTGATGCTTGTTTTTTCGTCTTTCGCGCTTCATGGGCGCGCGGACGCGCCGTTCTGTCGCGCAGCTGCTTGAAAACGGCTGCGCGCGCGCTTTATAACACGCTAACTCGTGACACTGCCCCCCACTTCAAGAATATTATCACCTAATATTCAAACAACACAAATTAGCGCGCACATACACATAATCAAAAATGTCCCACATACAGAGTCCACGACTCAGTCCACACACAATGCGCGTCACATTCACAATAAAACTCTGAATTCACAGGGCATTTCAATGTCTAAATATAAACACAAGTACATAAGTACAAAACGCCATCATACATTTCATATAAACAGTGCGAACGCTCAAAACAAAGCTCTTCAATTATAATGCATATACAATTATATCAATAGCATTGTACACATAAAATAACGCAAGTAACGGGCTCACTAGCCATACACACTCGACACAGGGAATAATAACACTTCAAACACTTTCAAACTAAAAAAAAAAACTTCAAACAAATTCAATTCCAACACCCTGTGATGTTTAAATCGTGCCGCGCTTGCGCCCCTTCTTTCGGTGCTCGCTCGCTCTCCTTTTGTTTCTCTTCTTTTTCTTGCGAGCCGTTCTATTTGACGGTGCCGGAGGGGGCGTCTCTGCTGCCGTCGACACATTCGACACGGGCAAGGCTTCGTCGCGTTCGTTAGAACGTTCGCGGTGCTTCGCCAATTTCTGCGCGCCGTGGTGTTTTGCTTGGACGACCACCTTCGTCATCTTTTGAGCCGCAGATGATGGTGGCCGCTCAGTTGCAACATCACCTGCTCTGCGCGTCGTCACAGGCGGTACAGTGACCGTTGGAGCCTCCTCACTGATATTCCGTGATACCTCGGCCTCAATTCGAGCTCGGGCGGCATCCTTCATGAGATTCCCTTCCGCGCTTCCTTTTTGTCGCGGTTCCCGAACTGACGAGGGCTCCATCTTCGGGGCTTCTCCCAAACGTTCAGGATCGTATGGCCCTCGAGCTCCGTCGATGTTTCCCATGATTAGGTCAAACAGGGGGTTATCCATGCACAGGGCAGTAACTCTCCCGCTGAAGTAAGGGGTCTCAACCTCAATCTTGGCTTCGGGAAGCATTCGAATGGAACTATCAAGCAGGCAAACCGGTTGGTTATTGCCTGTGAAGTCACTTTCTCGGACCGATTTCTTTCGTACGATAACCGTGGTGCGTCCACTATCTCTTAGTACTGTGACTTCCTTTCCACCAACCTTCCCCTTAACTGTCGGCATTTCTTTCTTTGTGTCTGTTGTCACCGCAGCACCAATGAAATCCATCTTCTTCCCACTTTTCAGCTCGGCCAATTAATCATTGGTCCCTTCCGCTTCCTCTTTTGGCGGGGCATACGCACAAGCTGCTTCGTGGGCCTTACTTGCATCATTTGGACATGCGTCTGCTTTGTGCCCAGTCTGACCACATTTAAAACACTTCGTCACACTGGGGCGTGAGAAGTTAGTCCGACAACTGTTAGCGCGATGGCCCACCCGGTTACATAGAAAGCATCGCGGAACACTCTCCGGTGCACGCTTCTTTTCGTCAGGTGCCGATTTCTTCGACTCCTCGTGAACTTCCTTTTTTACTTTGGCTAGATTCGTGCCACCTTGTGCTTCCAAGAATTGATCGGCCAACTCAAGCATGTCGTCAAGCGATTTAGCTTTCCTCTCTTTCAGATACAGCGACAGGCTCGGGTGGCAACTGGTGAGAAATTGCTCTCTGATTAAAAGCTCTCTAAGCTCACCGTACTCCTGTGCCGTCTCTGAAAGTTCGATCCACCTGTCAAAATAATGGCTGAGCCGCGCAGCATACTGCGTTGCCGTCTCGCCATCAGCTGGCCTTCCCGTACGGAACCGATCTCGGAAGCCTTCCACGGTGAATCGAAATCGCTTCAGCAAAGCAGCTTTTACTTTCGTGTAATTAGCTGCATCGGTAGGTGTCAGCCTACCGTACACACTGAGCGCTTCGCCACTCAAACAAGTGCTCAAAGCTGTTGCCCATTGCTGCTCCGGCCAATTTTGGCTTCTAGCTATCGTCTCAAACCTGTGCAGGTATGCATCAAGGTCATCTTTCCTCTCATCAAACGCCACAAGCAGTTTGCTTGGGTTCAAACGGAAGCTATGATCTTCCCTTTCACTGCTCTCCACTCTAGCCTGGACGGGAGTTTCTGCGCGCTGCTGCAAACGGAGCCGTTCGAGTTCCAATTCGTGCTGCCGTTGTCTTTCTCTATCAGCCATCTGCGCCTCTCTTTCTTCTTTCTCCCTCTCAGACGCTAGCCCCTCTCTCTCCAGCTCTAGTTTCAATTGTTGTTCTCTTTCTTCCTTCAGCTGTCGCTCTTTAGCCTCTCGCTCTTTTTTCTCCCTCTCAGCTGCCAACCTCTCTCGTTCAAGCTCGGCTTTCAGCTGTTGTTCCTTCATCTCTCTTTCTTCCTTAGCTCTTTCTTCTTTTTCCTTTTGGCTAACCCACTTTCGTAGTTCGGCCCCAGAAAGACCCATCTTCTCACCAAGGGCAACTAATTTCTCGAGATCCATGATGCCCGTCAACGATAACCTAGCCGCGTGCACAAACTCTCTGCCTAACTTCGAATTCCAAAACACTTTCTGCACACAGGTTAACGAGAACGCGGTGCAACAACCAAAAATCGTTCGCAAGCACTGTCAACGTCTCAAGGCTCTTTCTCCCTACTTTGGACACACTTTTGCACCAAAAAGGTCCTGTCGCGGATGCCAGAATAATTGTCACTAATCCCGTTAATGGGGACTGCAATCGCCGGGCGGATTCTAAGGGCTGGCGTCAAGGCCCTCCGAAAACACACCACGAAAGCGCGGACAATTTAGAGTTGGTCCTTTGGTGCGCCAGCGAACGCCGGTTGTGGTCCAAAGACCGAGTCAGAGCCGAGGGTCGATAACACAAACGAAAACGAAATATATTCTCAGTTAAGGCAATACAAATAATACAAACACATGCACACTCGGCTGGTACCAGTTACAACTTCACAATATAACTCAGATGGTGTTTACACAACGGGAGCTAAACAAACAGATCACACGCTACGAATGCAATCGCATGCATTACAACTATTCAACGACAGTTAAAGTCCTGAATAGATAATGGCGTATCCAGTCCACAATACTTGGACGGTAATCGAATGCTTCTCTTCAAGGAAACACTCACGCCAGCTCCAGCGTTGATCGTCGTAGCTCGACCGTCGTCGTGACTTGTCACGGCTCACACGGTGTCGTCATCGGATTCTTCCAGATCCACGATCGACTGACCGCACACCACCATAAACACGTCTTCTTTGGCTAACGGAGCCACACTTCGCATAACTTCACCATCACCGGGCCACTCATTCACTGACCTGCCGACTCCCTTCACTGACCGCCCGACTGCCGTCGATTGCACGCTTTTATCCCTTCTCCCCCGGTTTCTAGAAGCGTCGGGAGATTTCTTCGGAGTGCATTACAGCTGAGGCCAGAGAAAGGGCGAGAGCTTTCTCGTAGGTTCGAATTGCGGCGGCATCGCTCGCGGATGCGTCACCCTTTCCTTCTAGAAAGATCCAGGCTTTGCCGGGCGTTCGATCGTGTTGACTGCGTCTGGCTCGAGTGGGTGAGGAGAATGCGGCGCGCCGGCGTCTTTTGATGCTTGTTTTTTCGTCTTTCGCGCTTCTTGGGCGCGCGGACGCGCCGTTCTGTCGCGCAGCTGCTTGAAAGCGGCTGCGCGCGCGCTTTATAACGCGCTAATTTGTGACAGCTACCGATGCTTTCTCTTGTACCTCCATATATCTATCCCCCTCATTTACCCATACTCCGAGGTACTTGTACTCGCTTACCCTCGGTATTTTTTCGCCCTGTATTAAGACCGCATGGTCTTCGTGATCATTGAATACCTTCAATCCACATATTGTTGCACTAAATTCTAGTTCTAGAGCCTCACATTCCCTTCCGCGTATATCTGCCAGTCGCTGTATATCTTGACTGTCCGCAAGTAAGACAATATCATCAGCATAAAAGAGACCTGGAAGCTTCTGCTCAACCATCGTGCCGACCTGTTTGTGCGACAAATTAAATCCAATGTTGCTACCTTCTAGCGCTTTTTCCATCCTCACCATGTACAGCATGAATAACAGCGGGGACAAGGGACATCCCTGTCTCGGCCCCTTGCTAATTTCAACGCTGTCCTTGCTACTTATTCCTTCCCATTCTATACAGACTGTATTTTCTCGGTATATTTCCCTCAAAAGCTGTATACAGTCGTCCCCTATGCCAACTTGTTTCAATATATCCCACAAAATTTCCTGATTAACGTTGTCATACGCCCCGGTGATATCTAGATAAGCTACGTATAAGGGCCTCTTTTCTATTTTCGATATTTCTATACACTGGGTTAGAACAAACAGATTATCGTCTAACCGCCTGTTGATTCGAAATCCATTCTGAAGTTCTCCCAAAATATCATTTTGTTCTACCCACGCTTCTATTTTTAATTTTACTGCCTGCATCGCCAACCTGTATAGCACAGATGTAATGGTTAGTGGTCTATACGAGCGAATGGTATCCTTTTCTCCCTTGCCTTTATAGATTAAGTTCATTCTACTTTTTCGCCAACTGTCTGGTATTTCCCTCTCCTGTAAGCACTTTTCTACGGCTTTCAGCAGTGCTTCTTTAGTGTTATGTCTGAGTTCGTTAATGAGGCTGACGGGAACCCCATCTAATCCCTGAGTAGTGCGCTTAAGAATTTTTCCTTCGGCCTTCTTCCAATTGAAATTCTCTAGTACTACATCTTCGTCGGTTGCACTCCTTTGCGTGCTTTTACTCACCGGGGCAATCCCCTGGGCGACCTTTTTAAACGAATCGGCTGTTATCTTTCGGATGTAACCTAGCGCTTCATACCCTTCCAATTGATTTCCTCCTTCATCTACCAAACGTTGTTGCATTGTGACAGACTTCCTACCCAGCGCTTTTAGGTGGCTCCAAAATATCCTAGGCGCGGCCTTCTTCTTTTCACGAATCTCTGTCATCCAGCGTTCACTTTCACCTTTAATTTTTGCCTCGACTAATTTCTGCACAATGGATTTTGGGTCTAAATATGTTTCCCATATTTGGTTGACTTCGTCCTGTGGCCGCTTCTCCTTTTTTGCTTGTCTGTGCTCCCGTGATGCCTCACGTCGCTTCTCGATCGCCTCCCGGATTTCTTTGTTCCACCAACTTTTTGGCTTGATCTTTCCTTTCCAACAAGTAGTTTTCTTCTCTTTTTCCATTTCTTTCGTGATTACATGTAGCAGCTCACTATACTTCCAGTCTTCGCCTGGTAGTTCGTATACTTTTTCCTCGACTCTTGCGGCTATATTTGTTATTTGTTTGTCATTTAGATACAAGCTGCCAAACTTTGATTCTATGTTCTTATTTTCAGTCTTATATCCCATTTGTAATATTATGCGTTTATGATCTCTGTGGGAAAGCGCCATCTAGTATATCGTCACTAAACTGCAATTTGCATGCTGATGATGATGATGATGACTTGGGGCTGTTCCCTTTGTATCGGGCGGGCAAGACTAATTTGCCCTAGCCAGCGAAAAAAAAGAAGAAGAAAACACACACACACACACACACACACACACACACACACACACACACACACACACACACACACACACACACACACACAGCACCGTAAGTAAGTTTGTACGGCTAATTCGCTGCCGCTGCGTCGCTCGCCACCACCGCACCAGCCTTGCTTTGGTGGTGCGAACTGCTGCATAGCTCACTTCACCAGCCGTTTCATCGCCTGCGTGCAGCACCGTGTCACTCGTGCGCGCAAACCCCAGTGCCTCGGGCAGAGTAGTGCCCTCTCGCTGGCGGGGGCACAAAGACGTACAGCGTAGCACAAGGTGGGGGATGGTTTCCTCTTCCTGCTCGCACACCCGGCATAAAACCCTCGTGTCGTCGGTAGCTTCGTCGAATCGACGGCGGTACACAAGTGTTCGCAGTGCCCCAGCCCGCGCTTCAAACAAAAGGCCGCTACCCCCATTTGTGTCGTAGATGCGTTCCTTTTCTATAACACTTTTGCGCTTGCGGTACTCCGTCAATGTTGTCTTGGAAGACATCGCCTTCCGCCACTTTTCGTTTTCTTCTTCCCGTACTTGTTCTTGAACGGCCCGAGCCCATTGGCACTCCCTGGTTGCCGTCACGGGCTTCGCGAAGAACCCGAACTTTCGGCGGAGGGTGTGCAACCGCGCAGCCCATTCAGTCCTCGTTCCGGTCAAGTGTGTGTAGCGGAACAAGCGCCGTGCCCACCTGCGGTCGTTCATGAGACGCAGGCGGCCCTCGTAGGCGATCTTGCTCCTGGCTTCTCTAGCCTCATACGACGACCACCCCACGTCTCCTTGAATGGCCTCTATGGCAACTCGCCCGTGGCAGCCCAACGCCAGTCGACCAACCTCTCGCTGCCCTCGCTCCAGCCACTGTCTAGTTCCTGACTGGAAGGTCAGCACAGCATTGACAAACGAGAGGCATGGGACGTGCACACACTTCCACATTTCTCGGACCAGCAGGAAGCGGTTGCAGCCCCAGAGACTTCGCTTGCGCAACACGTTCGCCGCTTTGCGTGATGTCTGACGGATGTTTTCCTCGTGGATGTCTAGGACATGGCTCGATGTGCTCAGTTGTACACCGAGGTACCGAGGTACGCGTGACGCGACGGCGGGGGAACGCCGGACGGAGCGACGACCGACCAGGTGATGCTATAAGAAGCTTCGCCCCTCAAACAAGAAGATTGAGCGTGGTCTTCAAGAGCTGAACGCGAGAGCATAATAGGGACCTGTTGACATCGGCGTCTCTATCACTAGCCTGGCGTCGCTCCTCAGTGGACACCTTAACCGTGCCGAGAGGAAACGAACGTCGGTGCGCGCAACATTGGCTGTTTCAAACTATCCTAGAATGCCGATACTGCAAGTAAAGATTACTTTTTTAAGGGCTCGTTTTTCTTTGTCAGACACAATATTAATAAGAACTAACAGGTAATAATGCCAAGGAAAGTATAGGGGGTGTTATTTATGGCAAAGATAACTTTCCGCCGGCCGGGACCGAACCTGGAACCTCCTGCAAGTGCAGTTGCGAAGTGCCCACTACGTCGCAGTTCTTCCTTTTGCGAATTGTAGAAGTACCCACTAAACGCTTGTAGGGCAACAGCGCACATGCGCAGTTGGACACTTCGTTGATGCTGTTGCTGATAGCGACAAATATTTGTCAGCGCTTTGTGATGCGTCGACCTTTAAAGCACCCACTCGTTGCGCAAGTTACATGTTTTGACGGCTGGTCGATTACAAGCTTCTGCAACGCAATATTACATACGTCAAGGTGACTCCTCGTACTGCATGACATTTGTAAAGGGTTTTTCTTTAGGGGCGAAGCACTTTAGGGTCTCGGCGCGTCGGCATGCACCGTGCATCGTCATCTGCTGTCGCGGCGTGCATCGTCGTTTACTGTCGGGACGGTCCATTTGCTTGATCGCAAGAGAGGGCGCCACAGCCTCAGCGCTTGTCGTTTGTCGAGAGAGAGCGAACGGCGCGCGTTGACTGTGGAAACGCTCTTTCTGCGATAACTTGCCGCCGGCAAGTTATCTTTTCGTCCACTTTACTTTCTTCACATTTATAAATTCTAATTACTACAAATATCACCCCCTATACTTTCCTTGGCATTATTGTCTGTTTGTTCTCATTAATACTGCCCATTAGCAGTGATTTTGCTGTGGGAAACACCGGCGCACACTGCATGCCTCACCCCTCCGCAGGTTTCACGTTAGTGGAGCTGAAACACCCTTCCCTACATGCATCGCCCCTCCCCAGTTTTTTTCTTGCTTTTTCGAAACAGTTTGAAGCGTTTGTGCTGCTCTGTGGTAGAACACCACGAATGCAAGCATTTAGTATATTCTCCGAAACTACAAAAAATAGTAAAAAAACGACAACACGTCAGTATTACGAACTCAAGTGATCAAATAGAATTAGTAGACTGTAGAAACTAGAACACCGCTACGTTAGTTGGCGCAATCACTTACTGCTGCTGAGCGCTTACTTATTTTCTCTGATAATAATATCTGGGTTTAACGTGCCAAAACCACGATATGATTATGAGGCACGCCGCAGTGAAGGGCTCCGGAAATTTAGACCATCTGGTGTTCTTTAACGTGCACTGATATCGCAGAGTACACGGGCCTCTACCATCACGCCTTCATCGAAATTCGACCGCCGCGGCCGGGGTCGAACCCGCGGCCTTCGGGTCAGCAGTCAAGCACTGTAGCTGTTACACCACCGTGGCGGACCCTTATTTTTTCTAGTATTAGCAAAAAGGTTGCTCGTGGTGCTGTGCACATGTCACCGTTCCCAGCAAAATGAACAGTCGAAACAGCGCTCAACTCTAAGAAAAAGAAGAGTCAAAAGGGGGTCACGGCAACCGACTCTCTTCGGTAATTCATTTGACCCTTTTTGGAAGCTAGAATCATAAAATGAGATTTCACTTTTCTGCAAGAGTCAGCTGTCACTATTGCAGCGCGTTTCGATCAGCTAGCGTATCGAAGACGCCGTCGCATGCATCATACATGTGCACATCGCGTGGCTCGCGTTCGGCGCGGTTCGCGTACGCTGCCTGGCGGGGTGCCGAGGCTCGCCGTCGCGTCGGCGCGACAGTGGTGGCGGCGCCTGCTCCCTTTTCCCTGCATCCCCTGTCGCCCCTGTGTCATGAAGTGCGTTGAGAGTTTTGTGGTTTTGTGTTCGAGAAAATGTGCGCATCTTCGGTTGTGCTCATGCGGAGGCTCCGTGCTGGAAGTGACGCTTGTAGGGGGTCATTTTGTCACGTGGTCGTGGCGTCGACGAAGGCAGCAGTCGGCGTGTCCATGATGAAACTTTTAACTTGGCCGAACTTGTGGCCTTGAAACGGAAAGTCAAGCTACAGCACTACACACTGGTACACTGACAGCGGCGAACAGAGCGTCGGCCGTCGATAAACTGCCCTGCGGTAGGGCGTTTATGAATGCAGCGTCGAACACTCGAGCCTTATCGCTAGTGGCCGCGTTAATTCGAGAATAAGCTCAACTGTTCGCACTTGCGCGCTCAAGCCATAAGAAGATTCTAAGATAATCTGGAAGGCTCCCAGACATAAGGGCGCGGCTTGCACATGGCGGCAAAGACGCGTGCAACGGACTAGTTGCATAAAAATGACAAAACGAAGCGCGCGTGGCAATATTCATGGAGCTGCGGACACGGGCGACTTGCGCCTCTTAAAAGACCGTTTTAGTTGAGCGTCTGCAACAGCTCTGCGGACGCAGCCTGCCATTGCCAATAAATACAGTTTTAGTTGGTCTTACGCAGATGTTGAGTGCGCAGTGGACGATACGCTGCGTGCGCTGCCAGCGAAGCGCACCAGAACACTTTGTTTACCGTGCTGTGGTACGTTTCGTTCAACTTGACAAGTAACATTCAAGATGTAATTGTTTTCGAGTGCGTATCTGCACCACCGACGTCAGAAGTATACTAGGTCCCAGTAAAACCGTGGCCTCTATGATCTGCGCGCATGACCTCGATGGCCAGGGTAATGGCTACCAGCGTACACGTCATATCGCGGCGCTGGCTGTGCGCATTTTTAACGCCGTTCCTGGACGCATTGGTTGTGCGCGTTGACCTGTTTGCCATCTACGTTCAATTTTGCTATGCGTGCACAGCCTTGAAGCTGGGTTTACTAGGCAAGTAGAGCAATTTATGAGGCAAAGTGTTCAGGATGGAACACAGTGTTCTATCCTGCGCGGCCGTAAATGAGGCTTAGTACGTCCTGCAGCAACTGGTTGTATTCAACCTCACACGTGCCGTGCACATTCCGAGTACAGCCGGAGTTCCCCCACTAGCGACACGTACAAATAGGGACTCGGGCGGCGTAAGGACCTTATTTAATCGTGCACGGAGATCAGAGCTCATAATAGAAATATGTGCGCCGGTATCAATGAGGGCAGTAACAGGCAGGCCATCCACTTCCACAGCAAGCAGATTCTGGTCCGTAGTGAGGGTCAGCAGAGGGTTTTCAGGTCGGGGGTCGAATGCAGCATCACCTCCGGGAGCTGCATTGCTCAGTTTTCCGAGTATGGACGTCCAGTAGGGCGAGGCGACGAATGGCGACGGGGCTGAGGTGACCGGGAGCGACGATCGTGTGGGGACGGCGAACGGCTGGAGCGTCGGACCGATGTCGTAGGAGCCTCATCGTATGGTCCACCGTCACGAGCGGGAAACTGCAGGGGCCGGTGGTTGTCGTCACGTCGATAGCCAGCAAACGAGCGAGATGGAAAGGTGCGAGAACGACAGTAGCGGGAAATATGTCCTACACCGTGGCAACGAAAGCAGATCGGCTTGTCGTCCTGCGTTCTCCACTGGGCAGGGTCACGATAGCGGCGCAACATTTCCGGTGCACGAGGAGGCGTTATAGAACTGACACGAGGTTCCGTCAACGAACATACCGGCTGCAGTCCGACATTTGCAAGCTCCTCCCTCACAACCTGCTGGATCAACGAGATCGTTGGTCGAGGATCATCAGATGGCCGCGTCAGGAAAGATGGCGGCGACGCCGCCTCGATTTCTCGGCGCACGATGCGAACTACGCTCTCGTTGGTAGGCGCTTGACCGCATGGCGGCTGAAGGCCCTCGCAGGATGATGTAGCGGCCGTGTTCGGAAGTCGCATGAAATGCTGGGCAATGCGGCGACTCTTCAGCTCTTCGAACCGGCGGCACTCTTTGATGATGTCGTCCACGGTTGAGCCGTCTTTAGACACAAGTAAATTAAAAGCGTCATCCGCAATTCCCTTGAGCAAATGGCTTACTTTGTCACTCTCTGACATGTTGGTATCGACACGACGGCAAAGGGCCAGGACGTCAAGGATGTAGGAGACGTATGATTCGGTGGAAGTTTGTGCCCGACAGGAGAGTTCTTTAGAAGCGGCCCGCTGGCGTCCGACGGCTCTACCAAATAGGTCGCGAAGCTTCTGTTTACAGGCATCCCAACTTGTTAAGTCAGCATCATGAGCTTGAAACCAGGCGCCTGCTGTTCCGCAGACATAGAAGTCAACATTGGCGAGCATCATTGTAGGGTTCCACCTGTAGACCGCTGCAAACCGCTCGTACTTCGCAATCCAGTCATCGACGTCAACGTGGTCGGTGCCGCAGAAGTTACCGGGATCGCGCGGTTGAGTCAATACGACCGGCTGTACCGGCTGTACCGGTTGTACCGGAGTCGCGGTCGAAGCGGCAGCAGCAGAGTTGCTTTCTGTTGACATATTGAGGCTGTCGAGGACACGTCCGCTGCGGAGTTCCGTCTTGCGTAGTACCCAGCACCTCCACCAAAATGTTACGAATATATTTAACTTATTTACAATATGGAATAGTCCAGCAGTCAAGATGGCGGTTGTGTATTCTCAGAACACCGACACGTCGTCTGCCTCTTCTTCGCACACCTCCCCACAGTCATAGCTGCAAGCCCGCTACAATATTCTTGAGTTTCCGATCAACAAGAAACACTTTCAAGGATTTTAAAGCTCGCACAACGCTCGACGCGCGTTATGTTGCAGCAAGAATAAAAGCACGTACCAAGCTTACTTTTTTATACGGGGTAATTCGCCGATATCCCTGACAGAAAGAGATTAACGCGTTCCCGCACACAACCTGTCGAAGACGGTTGCTTGAGGAATTTTGTGAGACGGCAGGCTAAGTCTTCCTACTCGTCAGGACGCCGGAACGTGCCGCCTGATTGTACCTTGTCTGGAGTAGAAACAGATCACACGACTAGCATCGGGTTCGCTGTTGCTGTCTGCGTGGAAAGGCACTGCAACTATCATGCGCTCTCGTTTCTGGTTTGTTCGAGGACTCGCGAGAACGCAACGTAGTAAGCATTACGTTACGTACGCAACGTATTGTTACGGGCGTACGCGCGCATCCCTGGAATAGATACGTTACATACTGCGCATGCGCGCTTCTCTCACGCAACCGTGCTGCGTACGTAAGCTCGTTACGTACGCCCACCTTCATAAAGTAGTCTTGCGGAATGGCTGGTAGCCTGCGTCCGCCGAGCTGTTGAGGAAGCCCAACTAAAACTGTCAATCAACGAGTTGAGACCGTTATTCGTGTCTTTGTACAGGCTCGTTATATGAGCGATGGAATAAATTATCAAGGACGATTGTTTGCCGACTGCAGATTGTGTCTGCACTGCTGAAGGCACAATACGTCGCTTTGAGATGCGGTTTCGTGTAAGCACTAATAACATTTGCAGTGATATTCAAGGTGCATCGTGCGTCCACTCGCGGAAACGTGAAAAAGAAAGTCAATCCGTGTGGAGAACACTTGGGTGTACTAAATAAATATAATGGATTTTCTTTATTAAATACGATAGTTTCAGGCGCAGATTCAGTACGGCCGTTCCAGCACGTACGCGGCATTCGGTTAAATTGGACACGCCTCGTCGGGAAGGTGAACAGCTCTAGATAAGACAATAGACAGTTACAGTTTAGCGGGTTTAGCGGAATATCGGGCTTAGCGGAATAGCGGGACCGAAATGCGCATGCGCAGTACGCTAAATGACCCGTGGCGTTTACCGTACGCACGCTATTTTTCAGATTTAGCGTTACCGTGCTTGCGTGGTTAACGTAGTGCACGTAAAACATGGCGGCGGTTTTGGACGCCCGCTTCGAACTGAATGTAGCGTTGATGTGGACGGATTCACTTCTTTTGCAGCAAATGACTGCGTAGCATGGCTTCGCTTGGCTTCAGGTAGCTTCGACGCCCGAGTATTACGGATAACTTAGTTCTTGAGATCGCTCCCCCTGTCGAACGTCCCTAGGCCTAACTAGAAGATCGGTGTAAAGAAATCTGCAACATACAAATTTTCGCTTTTGGTGCGTGGTTCATATTTATTCACTTTTATTGTTACTAAAAAAGTAGTAATATTGCTGCTTGCGGGTATACAGGCGAGCATTCTCATTTTTTTGTTCTTTTCAATTTTTGAACGCATTCACCCTCCGCTTGATGACGGCACCGTCACAGTTTGGGCACGTAAACGCTATCCCGCTTAACTAAAACGCTCTGTCCGCAACGAATGTTTGCGGCACGGTAAAGCTATTCCCTTAGCCCCCGCTATCACGCTAACGTTTAAACTATAATTGTCTAATACTGACGGCGCGCACTGCCGGGGCCTCCGCCGTGCACTCTTTTTCTGGTTGCTATTTTCGGGGTTTGCATGTATCTGCGGTGACATTTTGCGTTACAATAGAACAGAATGAGCGTACGTGGCTCTGTGGGTGCTATGTACGGTGATTCGATATCATATGTCTGATCTCCACGCAGACGGTGTCCGCGCGCGTTCGGTGTCGTTCGGGCGCTCGCACTCGCACGTGTTTATCTGAGTTTTTAAGATGAGATTACGTATGTAAAACACGCGGTAAATAACCCCTCAAGGCGTGCCCATGACTGCCGATGTGTGCGCTTGGGCGCCGGATATGCCGCGCAAAGCAGGAATTACTTAGAGTTACTGTATATGCTACCTTTAGCATATACAGTAACTCTAGGATTACTCCGGAGAAATTTGTGATTTCTCAGGAGTGCTTTCATTCGCGCATAGCCTGCGACTATTACAAAACGAGGTTCCGGCATTCTCTTTCGTTAAAATTTCTTTTTGTTGAGAAATTGTTCAAAGCAGAACACTCGTTCCATAGGTATATATAGCTACGGTGCGTTGCATAAAGAGCGGTTTTAAATCCAAATCACTCACATTTGTATGCACACTCATCGGGGCTCACGCGCGTTGAGTCTCATTTCCACGCGCAGTCGTCGATACATTCATTCATACTCACATTCAGCGGCACTCACTCAAGTTCATACTCATCCTCAATCACACTCATCGGGACTCACTGAAATTGATACTCACGTCTACTCACATTCATCGGCGCTCGCTCACGTTCATACTCACTCTACTCACACTCATCGGCACTCACTCACTTACTCACTCCACTCACCCTCATTGATACTCACCCCCTTTCATACTCAAACTCACGCTCATAGGTACTCACTCACGTTTATTCGCTTTTCCACTCACAATCGTCGATACTCACATTCATACTCACGTCTACTCAAACTCATGAGTACTCACTCACCGTCATACTCACTACTCACACTCATGAGCCCTCACTCACGTTCACACTCACGTCTACTTACACTCATGAGTACTCACTCACGTTCATACTCACGTCTACTCACCCTCATGAGCACTCACTCACGTTCATACTCACGTCTACTTACACTCATGAGTACTCACTTTCATACTCACGTGTACTCACACCCCTCGTCACTCACTCATACTCACACTCACAACGTTCAAATGAGTGTGAGTGAGAGTGAGTGAGCGTACTCATGAGTGAGTATGCCTTGCTATGCCTACTGGTCTTCGGAAGGAATTCTTTGCTCTATTGTATTGTCAGATTGTCTAGACTGTTGTCTAGAGAGCCTGAGTGGCGGTAGTCCTCCGCCACTGAGACTGTCTTAGACAACAGGTTGTAAAAAGTAGTGACCTCCGTATCGCCAAATTGATACGCAAGTGGAGTATCGTGCGCAGCAAATAAAGAATAGCTGAGAAAACATAGCAGTGGTCGGCATGGAGGCATCAAAAATGGAAAGCCAGAAATGAACCCTATCATTGTGATAGATGCTCAAGCAGGTGTGCAAATTTAACGAGAGGCGCGCGATTAGTTGCCCCAACAATATGCCGATGGTATGCAGTAGTGTTGCGCTTGAAATTACTAGAAAATGATTTCAGTGACAATGCAAAGAAAGACACGGCAACTGATACTCGCCAATTACATGGGCAGCTTATGGTGATGTGAATACTAGCGCGAGAATAACCACGCCACAGCCTAACAAGCGCTGTGTGGAAGCGCAATTAACGTTGAAAGCTAATAAACACAGCGTCTGGTTTACGCTGCCTGCGTCAAAGATTACGATGGCTACCATTGACACATAGGATTGCCGGCTGGTGTGCTTTGAAGCAATTGTTCATAAAACTAAAATTCATGGCGGCCACAGGCATTTACGGTGGGAATAAATACATCACCTGGAAGAAACCAAGGGCGGGTGAACTCGTGCGAGGCAATATTTTAGGGTGGCTGCCGGGACAGAAAACGTGAAATATTGGCGGCAAGGCTCCATAGTAATCGTATTGCATAAAACACAGTTCACATAAAGCGTCTCACATTTTCCACGTCAAGGTTCTGTTAAAGGGTATATGCTGCCGTAGAATAGGCCCATCGCATGTTATATCAGCAACGGTGAATTTGCGATTAGCGCACTGACATTAATGACAATGAAGAGGGCAAATTCATTTCTTGGTGTAAAACACATCTCTGACTCAAAGCACATCAGTCTCCTCGTCTTCATCAGCCGAGCGCTTGTCTGACATACAGTCCTGGTAGGCGTCGGGAGACTTGTACTTTTCGTTGAAGAACGTCAGTGTCTTCTTAGCTTGTGTAAGTATTGGAAAGTTGCCCCACCCGCAGTGGCCTGTGGCATCCGAATACTCGAGTAGCGCCACCGTGATGCCATAATGCAACCCGGTCGCATTCTTCTTGCTGGTGCAGAGCTTTAGGACGGAAAGAGAAAAAAAAGTGATAACTCGTTTGTGAAGGCAATAACTGCAGAGTACTTGAGTACAGTTATAGAAAAAAAGGAGCGTTTTCGGTGAGTCCGAACTTGTCGCGTATATGACTTTCACTGAAGCTAAACAATGCAGAAAAGCATGGCCACGAAAAGCAAACTCAGAGGACAAGCGCAGACTTCAAACTGAATTGCTAAATTTAAAACTGAAATTTAAAAATTCAGTTGAGAAGTCAGCGCTTGTCCTTTGTGTTTGCTTTTCATGGCCGTGCTTTTTTGTGTTGTTTAGTTTCAGAATGAGCAGCCAACAGCTACACTATATAACTCTCTTTTGGGCCCTCGGACGACAGTATAACGATCACCTAAGGGAGCTTATGTGCATAGGCGTGAGCAGGGTTCCCCATTAGGGGGGCAAAGGTTCGTCGCAGCGCCCCCCCCCCCCCACCCTACTAAGTCAATGTATGGGGAAGATTTTGCGCCCCCCCCCCCCCTCTAGGTGACTAGAAGAGTCAATGTATGGGTCGGATTCTGCGCTCCCCCTCTTAGATGATTAGGGGGGGCGGCCCCCCCCTGCCCCTCCACCCCCCCCCCCTGTGCGCACGCCTACGCTTATGTGTCTGTTTATGGAGAGTCATGTAAGAGGCAAGCGCGGAGTAAAATAAGAGAGGAGCACCGACTTCTCAACGCATTCGCTCGGGACAAATCGTGCAGCACGGAAGGTGGTGTCTGCTATTTTCCTTTGCTCTCCCCCTCCGCTCTCCTTAACGCTTTCGCAAGCTGGTTGTGCGCGCCACGATGGAAATATACATATGCTTACATTGACGTGAAAACTGCTACTGTTTTGACTCGAAGAAAATATTGCAACCACTGGTTCTTGTATTAATTGAAGTATGACTATTTGTCGTGCATGGAAATGAAAAAAATGAGCTTGTGCATGCAAAACAAATTGCTCAAACATTGTCTGCTCAATGTAACTGCTTGTGTTCTATTACCAAACAAGTTGAACAGATGATTCAATCATTATGACACATTGTAGAGGAGAGATAGGCAACGGAAAGTTTGGCAGAAATCACAACGTTCTAACGTAGATTGGGCGATCTTTCATCAATAGTAGCATATTTGAAGGTGCCTGTTGTATAAATAAAGTTTAACATAAAGTGCAGGTGGACGAAGGAGTGCCCATGTGACCGAGTATTTCCAGTTTTTTTTTGCATATTTGCAACAGTCCTCGTTTTTCTGTGTTATGAGTGTGAACTTCTGAATTGCGAACAAGCCAAATTGTCTGCTGCTGTGAAAATATCATACTAGTAATTCAAAAGAACCATTATTTTCTGAAGGACAGCTGTTTCATTGAGGAAGACGGTAATGCATATTTTTTAATTCGTACTGCATTATCTGCGCAAGAGGAGGCCCAAGTACACGTGGATGTTCACAAGAGAGAAGTGCAAGCATATTAACTTTTTTATTTTGCAGGAGACCTGTCACTGGTAAATTTGGGGAGGTTGCGTTTCACACTGGCGCATGCGTTAGGCATTCGCTTTAACGCAGTGGCGTGATGCTTAACAAAAAATGTAATGAGTAAGATAGTAGGTAGTGACGAGGGTAGCGATGCGGGCTTGTTGGTCTGTGATGGTTCTTGGATGTCGGCGCGTAAAGACAAGGACGAAGGAAAGAACGACAGACACACTGGCGCTACTGACAACAAAAAATGTTTATTTTCAATCACCAAGCCTACTTATATACCTGTTTTTGCATACGGCATTCACGTGACCACTAGCATATACCATGAAAAACCAGCAATACAATCAACAACATGACAGGGTTGAAAACCTCCTATGACGAAATTGGCCGCTTCTGCATAAGTAGGCTTGGTGATTGAAAATAGTCGTTTTTTGTTGTCAGTAGCGCCAGTGTCTGTGTCTTCTTCCCTTCGTCCTTGTCTTTTCGTGCCCACATCCAAGAACCATAGTAGGTAGTCTTCGAGTATGAAAGGAACTAAATACTGAATATGAGAACTAACAGACACGGTATGCCAAGGAAAGTATAGGAAATGTTATTAAATGCGAAGCATTTCTTAGCGAACCTCAGGCACTTTGGCCGTTTCTATCTACGTATCTATCTATCTATCTAGCCGCCTACGTCTGGGCGCTCTCCTGGTCGTCTCCATAAATTGTAATATACCAAAATTGGCCTAGCAGGGGATCAGTGTATGACGAACACGATTCACTGGTCATGACATGAATAACGCCAAATACCTGTCGCGTACGTCATGAAACCCTTTCTATCAGTGACGTGCGGCACATACCCGTAAACCAGAGCCAATGTTATGCGGGTATGTGCCACAGGTGATACCGAGTCTCAACCAACACAGTAACGGCGAACACACACATTGACACGCAAGGCAAGTAATAATAACAATAATTGTGGGAGTTTTACGTCCGAAAACCACGATATGATATGAGAGACGCCGTACCGAATGGCTCCGGAAATTTGGACCATTGCGTATTCTTTAACGTGTACCGAGATTGCACAGAACACGGGCATCTAGCATTTTGCCTCTATCCAAATGCGACCGCAGCGGCGGGGATCGAACCCGCGACTTTCGGGTCAGCAGCCGAGCACCTTAACCGCTACACCACCGCGGCGAACGCAAGGAAAGTGAGAAAACTGAAGACAAAACACCCCTAGAAGATGCTCAAGTACCATCCACTCGTCCACATGGTCCGCAACGTGGACCCCGTGGATTACGCAAAAACTGGCCTCAATGCTTCCTACAATAAATCTGCTTAGAGCCAGGCCTCTCATCATTACCGGTGTCTTGAACATTGATTTATCAAGACCCAAAAATGTCTGGTCCTTATATTGCGTGAAAGACGGATTGGATGTGGCGAGGGCATCAAAAAACCTCGCTGCCACGTCCACGACAAGAGGCATCATAGATCATTTCATCGTAAGAGGCATCCAGGATTTCCACCAGCTCTACTATACATGGCACTTAACTACACTTAGACCCCTCGTAACCGCGATCACGAACGGATCCGGTTAACAAGTCCGGTCCAGCTGCTGGTGCTCACTGATCACGGTGATGATGACCTTCTTCGAGAACTGTCAAGAACCCCTTCTACCATACACACGGGTTCGTGAAACGTGCGTGCGTTTTCCGTCATAACGGATAAGTGTAAGCATTACAACGGTAACTGTGACTGAATCGTACGTGCAGTGCGCCTGCGCGTGCCATTCGGCTGTGTATATATATCTAGGGAAACTTTCTTGAACGAAGCTTAGTTGCGACTTACGCCTGTCCTGTAGGTCTGTGTTCCTTCTTTGTCCTGTTCGCATTCGCTCTATCCAGTATTGATAAATATAAGCACTGCATATCAGCTTACCGCGTCTGGTATTGGTAACACCCATGTGTCTCTTGCCATTGCTACACAACTGTAAACGACTGCTTATATAATAGATATGCGACTCTTCAACATTTGAGTGTGCGTATGCCACTTCCATATTTCTGTAGCGTCATGTGAAAAATTACGCCACATTCACCATCTCGCGCATGCTTCGCATAACATCGATTCCCACGGTACGTGGGATCTGCCAATTTTTTGTAATAATTAGGATATAAATGTGAAGAATGTTATTTGTAGTAATTAGAATATAAATGTGAAGAAAGTGAAGTGGACGAAAAGGTAACTTGCCGCCGGCAAGAACCGAACCTGCGACCTTCGAATTCGAACGTTGCAGGTTCGGTCCCTGCCGATGGATTTCTTTTCGTCCACTTTACTTTCTTGGCATTTATATCCTAATGACTACAAATAACATCCCCTATACTTTCCTTGGCATATTGTGTCTGTTAGTTCATGTAGCGCCGCGCCAGTGGCAGCCAGCCGGCCGGAGAAAAAGACGACGAACGCCGGTGGCTCGTGGCGTGAGGCAGTTGGGACGTTCGGGTGCTTTTGGCTGGCTGGTCGCCACAGCCGCTGCTCGGCTTCGGCCTGTCTACGTCGGACGCCGTCACGTCGCAACATTTGGTGACCCGGACGCAAGGATAAGCGACCGGCGCTGCACCCCTGCCACTGAGCTCCGCAGCCATGTTCCAGCTAGCTCAAGCCTGGCAGCCGCAATTCGATCCACTGCTGCCACCATTCTGCACCTCCTGCCTACAATCACGGTTCGAGGAGTTCGAGGCGTCCTTGGGGCTCAACAACATCTGGCTCCAAGAATTTATGTTCCAGGTACTAGAATACCATCTTTCGCGTGACCTCAAACGCCACCTCACGTACTTCTCGTGGAGCCCTCGCCCTTACGATGGTCTGCGACACGCCGTGCTCCAGTTTTACGGCATCAGACATTGGCCTTTTACCAAGAGCGACCCTGCGCCACCTGACACGCCTTAATCTACCTGGACGCCTTCCGCACCATGGCCAGTCCATACCGTTCCCCTGCCGACTACCGGCTACATAGGTGACGGAGACCACCCTCCCGCGCCAATCGACCCATCGACTGAGAGACCCACAATCCTGGAGTCCACGGCTCCTGCCTCTCTGACGTGCCGGTTCTGCC
The DNA here is from genome assembly GCF_013339695.2 of Rhipicephalus sanguineus. Taxonomy (NCBI): domain Eukaryota; kingdom Metazoa; phylum Arthropoda; class Arachnida; order Ixodida; family Ixodidae; genus Rhipicephalus; species Rhipicephalus sanguineus. The sequence continues at coordinate 148,536,055 of NC_051185.1, forward strand.
ACCAGAGCCACTGCCACCTCTCTCCATCACGGGTTCGACGCCGGCTACTGCACCGTGCACCGTCGCATTTGCTGCAGAATCCTGTGCTGCTCCACTGGCTGCCCGGGGCGATTCGACGATCGCAGACGAGTCAGGTGATGTGCTTGCAGAGCCCAAGCCTGTCCCAATACATGTAGAAGCCCGCGACACCGCTGACACCACGGACGCAGAGCCCGCTTTCGTGTTGCACGCCAGCGGATTTGCCAACACATCGGCGCCTGCCGCTCAAGCGCTCGTAGACTGTCAACCCGATCACGACCTCTCCTCCAACGCCTTAAATGGCAGCCAGAGTTTTCCAGATGTGCCTGAGAGGATTTCCTCTGATCTCTCTGAGGAGCCACGCCCCACGCCCTCTTGCCTACCCACAACTCAGGAACAATCCGGTGTCGTGAACAGCCATTTCTGATTACCTCCGTCGTCTTGTCATCACTTCAGGAGAGGCTGCACCAGATTTATGCACAGCGCCCGACTCATGGTCCGTCCTGAACATACATCGCGTTGTCGACAGGCGCACTGTTGTCGGCGCTCAAGAAGCTGCACCGCGCGATGGTTGGCTTTGCGTCGACCAGGGCGTTCGCACCACCAGCAACTTCAACGCACCTCTCTGCTTTATTCGCTGCTGCTAGCGACGCGCAACTTGGCTGATCTGCCCGTTATTAGATGCGAAGTATCTTATAGCGGAGTTCAATCCGGTGGTGGTGTGCGGCGTGACCACCCTTACTGCGCATGCGCATACCCTCTCCACACACCTCCTCTCCTCTCCCCCTCACCATTCCTCATGTCCTCTTCCCCTCTCCCCTCTCCACTCACCCTCTCCCCTCCCACTTTCCGCTCTTGCTCTGAAACGCGGGCTAGAAATGCCGAATTTCTCTCCTGCGCAACGCCGCGATGAGCACCAGCGCATGTGCGTCCCCTCCCCCTCTCTCTCCTCTCCTACGCTGCCCCCTTCTCGCACGCCTGTCGACCGCGTTCCCCGCTCGCACTGTGAGAATCGTCTCATGGACCCCTTTAGCGGGAAATGGTGTAATTTTTTCTCATTCTCCTTGATCGTCGCCGTACGTGGAGGAGTGCGCTTGCCGGATCGTGCTGCTTGGCGGACCATGGACGACGAGGAGCGCCGTGTGCGGAAGGCCGCTGCGTCTCGTGCTCGTCGGCAGGATCCCGAGGTGCGAGCTGAGAGGCTGCCGCCAAGTGAGCGCAGCAATAATCAAAGCGGCGTATCGCTTTGATTGCTGCTGGGCGAAACCACTGAACATTTCATGGTTTAACCATGATTACTTCAGGAGCTTCGCCCAAGCGCTTCATCATTCACCCGTGAATATGCTGTAATTTTGTACATACATTTTTTATCGCGCAACGCGCTAGGGGGGGGGGGGCATGTAGCGCTGCGCTAGTGGCAGCCAGCCGGCCGGAGAAAAAGACGACGAGCGCCGGTGGCTCGTAGCGCGACGCAGTTGGGAGCTTCGGGTGCTTTTGGCTGGCTGGACGCCACGGCCGGTGCTCGGCTTCGGCCTCTCGCTTCCTTCCTCGGCCGTACGCCTTCGTCTTCTCATTAAACAAGTGACGACGGCACGTCTACGTCGGACGCCGTCATATCGCAACATTCTCATTAATATTGTGTCTAACAAAGAAAAAAAACAAGCCTTTAAAAGTCATCTTAAGTACTGAATATCAGTTATAGAGAACCACTGTATGCCACGCTAAAGCGCGCATGGCGAAAAAGCCCTAATTGCGGATATAGATGATCGTCCAGCTGCTCAGAGATGACCGCGCGCTGCTACCCGTGCGTGCAGCTCACGCGCGCATAAGATGGATTTATAGTGGGCGCGTTACAATGTCCTTGTAACTTGGGTATCTGCGTGTGTAACTTTCATATGAGAACGCAGGCAGTCTTCGAACCGCTCAGAACAAGCTGCCGCCTCTGGACGCGTGCAGTTCGCGGCTGCGGAAATAATGAAAATTGCTCCACAGCATACGCTCATGGAATGCACATACGCTAGGTCATCGAAGATGCCTTTGTCACGCTGGTATTCACGAATTTTAGGCGAGCGAAGCATTGTCGGTATATGTAGAAGCACTCAAGAGGGCACACGTTTATACTTTTTCTGGTGGCACGACATGATGAAGCGTAGAATTCGGAGCCGAAGGTGTTTACGTCGGCCTGCGTGACGCCGAACAAATTATGTATTGACCTTACGCAAGCGCAAACACACGCCGATGGTACAAGGGAAGAAGTTCGGAGTACCGCCGACGGGTTACCAGCCGCTTTGTACATGTATTGGTACACATAGACTATTTTACGCATGGGTTTCAGTGCCGCCATATTTGGCTATTAACTTGTCGTTTCTTATCTTGAACAGTTAAACGAACAGCGCTAGGGTGTGCGTATACACATGAAAACGGTTGGGTTGGTGTATTAAGCGTTTGCTGGCCTTATCAGGTGACGTCACGAGAGAGAAAATAAGAAAACATTCGCTTAACAGCCCAAGATGGCGGCGCCCACATGTCTTACGTAAAATAGTCTATATAAGCACACGAAAAAAACACGGAAGCAAGTGGTGGCGCTGTAGTGTAATGGTTATAGTGTTTGCTTTCGGTGGGTGTGGTCACGAGTTCGATTCTTGTGTCATGGGTACTTGTATGCAAATGCCACGTTTTTGCATAAATACATTGGTGTCTATTGTCTGTTATGTCCTAGTGATGAATAGTAGCCGAAATTGCCCCTGAAACGCTAATGTAATGCCTGAGAAAAAAAATTTGTCATTTCGCAACTGCTTTAGGGCCGTGTATAAAAGGAGGCTTTAAAAGCTCTCAAAAAAAGCAGGAAAACTCCCAATGCGCGCCGTTCAAGCCCGCAAAATGAGTTACATAAAAAAACAAGTTTACCTTTTAAAGGCTCCGTTAATTCCATCTTGTCACTCCCTTAACACAAGACGTAAATAAAACCTCCTTTTGAAGGGGGTTTTGCATAGCACCTTTAGGATGCACGTTATGCGTCGAGCCCGAAACTCCGTGAAAGGCTCAAACCCGTTTGCAGTGTACAGCCAGAAGTTCTGGCTGTAGCACGCTCGACCATCACCCACATTTTTTAGAGTGGCGGTCGTCTTATGTGACAGACCGGCGGAAGTAAGGGCAGTTTGCTCGTTGAGTCTGCATCGAAATGCTTACGCATTTAAGGATCACTTGAGAAAACATTGGACGTAGGAACGCCCGGCTAACTCGGCGGTGAAGAGCCCATACGTACCTTGTATCGTAGCGTAGTGGGACTGTCGAAGGCGAATGTCATTTTTTGTTGTTTGTCCATGACGTAGTTACAGTTCACTTCTGCGTTTGTCAGAATGCTGCCGTACTTGGTATCCTTGCAGACCTGCGGTGAAATTCGTGGCACCACAGATGAGGCACCACCACCTGGAGCGCGCTTCTGTGAGCTGAGACTTAGCGATTCGAGGGAACGGCGAATTTGTTTCCATGCGTAAACACAGCGCCAAATTGTCGGCGGATTGCGAACGGCTGACTACAGAGCGACATGTATGCTTAGCTATCTCTATAATACCATCTGAACAACGTAATCGCCGCGTGAAACTTATAATTATTCTGACAAGTATAATTTCTGTTGCTTTGCTGCTATTCGAAGAGCATTACAATGTTTCACGGATATGTTTTATATCTCCATATTCGGCATGTGCCTTTTGCTTCTTCCATTTACTTCTGTCCCTTTCTTGGCCTCTTGATTGGTCGTATTTTAATACACGGTTTATATATATATATATATATATATATATATATATATATATATATATATATATATATATATATATATATATATATATATATATATATATATATATATATATATGCGTATACTACGATCTCAACAAGCGGTGAAAGGCGGCTGGTTGGCATATCTTTTTAAAGAAGGAATAAAAAACCCGCATTTCCCCGAAGGGGAGTATGAGGAAGTGCGAAGCACGGGGTGATGCTATGAGGGGGCGCGCGCGACTAAACTGCAGAGCCGAGCGAAGGAGACGGCAGCGAGAGAGCACGCGCCAGCCGACCCACGGAGGTCTGGCCGTTTTTAAGTGCAAAGCACTTTTACTGATGATGATGATCTGTCTTCCGAACTCGTTCCAAAGAACCCGCAACGCGTTCAACTTGTTGGCGGCGTTGCGCACGCCCGAGATGGGGCTCAGGTTGTTGTCGAACCACAGTCGATCGCACACCGCGCAGCTATATCCGAAGCTGCGGTCCAGGAAGTCTCGCTTGAAGCGCGCGTCCGGCCGATCGAATTCGAGGGCCCGCGCTCGCTCACGCATCGCGCGTCCCCGCGCCAGATCGGCTTCGGGGTGCTCGGCTCGCTTCGCACGCTTTCGTTCGGCGTCTCGCCGCCGGCCTTCATCACCACAGGCAATGCGCGGGGCGCGCGCAGCCACGGAGCGGTGGGCGGAGCGCGCGCAGTCACGTGGGGCGTGACGTCGCTGCGCCGTTGCTACAGACGCTCCTCTCCGCTCCTCGCGCCGTTGCTATGGGACGGCGGATTCAGGGTCGCTTATAAAGTGCATTCGCACTTAAAAGCTCAGAAACGGCACGAAGCGAAGGAAACACGAGGACGGGCGCTGACTGCCAACTGCAGGTTCATTGAAAGGAACCAGAATATACACATGAAGAAACGAGAAAAGGCGTGAACAAAGATTGCGTAAAACTTTCAATCATGGACGTGACGTCAGGTAGCGGATTTCGCTGTCTAACAGATCAAGAGATGGCACGCTTATACACAGCTTCCCCTTTTCGCTGATTACATGGGGCTCAAACACCTCTCTAGAGCGCCTGCCACGATAGCGTTTAAGAAGGGTGACGTCAGACAGGCTGGGGGTGCACGTGCTTGGCACAATGTACGGCAAGATTGCTTCGATCACCAGTTTTTAAAGAATTTGCATTTTCTCGCAACCGATCACTGATGCACCGCCAAGTCTGTCCAACATACACCTTTCCGCATGAACATCGTATCTCGTAAACGACGCAAGTGGCACACTTGGTGAAGAGCTTCCTGAGCTGCTTGGACTATGTGGAACTTCCTATTCCCTTCTCATTCACGAGGCGACACATGCGACCAAGCTTGGTGGGCGCCGAGAACACTACGGGAACCCCCGCGCGTCCAGCTGCCTTCTTTATCAGCGAAAAATCAGCGTTAAAGGGGAGCTATGTATAAGCGTGCGGTATCTTGATCTATTATGGCACATTCGGCTGGGCACCACTGCACTCTGACTCATATTGCAACAACGCGGAGCTCGCTGGTGATCCGAGCCAGAAAACGCATGTCCGAGCCGAACGTGCAGCCGCTCGCCAGAGCAATCAGAAGCCGGAAGAGGATACACGTCAACACATCATCTGTTGCAAACAGACGAGGTGTGGTTGTCACGTGATCAGGTCTCGGTCGCGCTCCGAGATAAAAGTGAGAGCGCCTCAGAGCGCTCTGAGTTGGAGCGTGGTGCTCTGAAAGAACCTGCCGAACGTGTTCAGAACGCTCGATTTCGACAAGCCGAACGTGACGCGCGTCGCCAGAGCGCTCTGGAGCGCTCGAAAACGACCAGTCGAATGCCCCATTAGACAGCAAAATCCGCTACCTGACGTCACGTGCATGATTGAAAGTTTCACCTAATCTTTGTCCATGCCTTTTTCGGTTTTTCTTTTTCGTTTTTTCATGTACATATACTGGTTCCTTTCAATAAACCTACTGCTGGCAGTCAACGCCTGTCCTCGTGTGTTTCCTGCGCTTCGCCCGTTTCAGCGCTGTTTATTCCTTCTTTAAGTACTACGATTTCGCAGGTCATCCTATGTTTTTCTCTTCTTTGTGGGTCATCGGTAGGACTCCGTATTTTCGGAGTTTATTTTGTGGCGTTGATTCGGCGTTTATCGGAGTTTATTTCTCGTAAATCCATAATTTTTCCGAAATTCAGCGTTAAATCCTGCTTTATTCTCCATACTGCAATATCTTAGATGAAATGATATCGGAACGCGAAAACACCAGAGCGCACGAAGCGCATTTTTGTTGTCTAAAAGGTTTGAGCGCAGAAACACATATACACACAAGCATGAATACGTGAATACAAAACGCCTTCGCTTGTGCGTATTACAACCTTAAAGGTTGTTGTAATAGATGCAAGCATACTTTATGTTCTATTCGACGTCGTCTGGCCACCCTCGTGCCGCCAGGGGACCGTATACCAGGACGTCGTATCGCACTACCGGGGGCCCTACTTACGTTCACGTCTCTCGCACCATGGCACGACAAGCCCTTTGCTAATTGTGTGATGGGTGAAGGTACCAGCTACTGTTGACACGAGCTAAAATTTATACCGGCCAAATCTGCCGATATATCAATGACCGCTTAGAACATGCCCTTTCGATAAAGAACGAAACAGGGACATATGGCCCACTAATATCGGAGTTTATTGGATAAATCCGAAATGTGAAAAATTTTACCGGCGAGTGTCGGATTTTTTCGGATTTATCCGAAAACACGGAGCCCTCATCATTGGTAGCAAACACACTCAAACACTGCGCGTTATGTTCCTGTGGAGTACTATCAGAATGTTTCGTTTATACGTAGCAACAAAAACTAGCACTAAGCAAGCGCTCACATAATGCCCGTTTAGCGCTAAATTGTGCTTCATACCCAGGAATTCGGGACATCGCTTTTAGTTCACCTTTTTTTCACACCACGTGGCGTACGGACCTTCAACGTTCAAAATTCGCGCGATGACGCTTGCCGTAGTCGCGCGAATCGAGAAAACCACAATACATAAAAAAAAGCACGACGACGATATCCGCTACAAGCAGCGAGCGCGAACCTAAATCGACGACTGATAACCGCAGCGCATGCAACGAGCGGCCGGTTGGGCTGCTCGACCGTGAATCAGCAGTTCTGTTGCAATGAAAGGAGGCTTACATGTCGCTTGGCTGCGCTTGATAACGACGAACTCTCGAAAGAGCGTGCTGCCCTTCTTCGCATCCCCTGCCTCTTCAATATATTTCGTCCGATATTTTGTTGTTGGCTCCGACGGGTTTTTTAAAAGTTCTAAAGCAAGAACGTCCTTTAGCGCTGCTGTTTTTGTAGTGTGAAAAAAGCTAAATTCCAGAATATAATACAAGCTTGTGAGGTGGTGATGACGATCGCGGGTTTCAAAATGTGTAGACAGACGCTTGCCGTCCCTAATTTCAGTTAGCCTCAATTTATGAATATTTTACGCTTTTACAAGACGTCTTGCCGTGTTATATTCGCTGCCCACAGACATTTTTCTTTAAAGCTCAATTACCAGCAGAGGTAAAGCAGCAATACCTTTGCAAGCACAATATTGTTCAATGATCTTTTTAAAAAGAATCATTTTAATAGTCACCTTACTTTCAACAGCGCCCCTGACAAGCTCTCGCGGCTATGCGTCCGTGTGTCTGAGAAAAACAATAAGGCCGCCTGTGACATACAGCATGTAAAACCGTATTGCCCATGCGTAGTTGGGGTGGTTTACGAAATACCCCTCAGCTGTGGTAGGACATACATCGGCCACACTGGTCGATGTTTAAATATCCGATTAATGGAACATGAAGCCTGTCCTAACAATGTATCTGGTTTACACTTGCCTTCGCACTGCAAGTCCTGCGCATGCGCGCCCCGGTTTTTCGAAACCACGGTGCTTGGGAAAATTCGAAACCAGGTGGCCAGAGAATTGTTGGAGGCTTTTTGCATAAATGAGAAGAGTGCCCAATGTGTTAGTGTGCCTTCCTTGAATTTACATCGCAACGAATTGCACTTTTTAGACAAGTCTTGATAACTCAAAGTAGGTTGTCATTCTGTTACCGTGATTGTCAATGCGACTCGCCCATGCGCGTGAAGCTACCTGGAATGCAATGTTCTTTCCAATAAAACAGTTTTTAGTTTGGCACCACTCCTGTCATTTCTTGTCCTCGTTCCTTTGTGCCTCCAAATTTTTGTCAGACCATGCACCAACTAGCCCAAGAACACGTTTTAGTGGATAACTAAAGACGCCGGAAAGCACCGACTTCATTATGCTCATGACATGCTACCCAGGCCGCGTTTTCCTCTCCGCTAAGTGTTGGTGAAAGAGGGCTGAAACAGATTAGACTGATATAAGGTATCGTGAAACCCGCCTTCTTGTTTGACTGCCTATGCTGATCTGCAACCCTTCAGGGTGGCCTAGTGAATAAGGTGCTCGACTGCTGACCCGCTGGTCGCGGGATCGAATACCGGCCGCGGCGGCCATATTTTCAATGGAGACGAAAACGCAAGAGGACCGTGTACTTAGATTTAGGTGTATGTTAAAAGAACCCCAGGTGGTCGAAATTTCCGGAGCCCTCCACTACGGCGTCTCTCAGAATCATATCGGGGTTTTGGGACGCAAAACCCCAACAATTATTATTATTATATTATGCTGGTCTGTAGAATTGCAGGAGGTCGCGGCTTGAAACCCGGTTCTTGCGGCCAGTTTTATTCTGGACAAAATAGCTTGTTTCTATTTTTACATGGTAAAGTTCGTTAAAAAGTCTCTCGTCAGGACCCATTTAATATTTTTACTACGAGTTGAAATCTTTTGCTTATGTGCGCAAGTGACGTGGAAGGTTCTCGAAAAGCCGTTTTATGTTTATTCTCTGTGTCGTGCCTTTGTTTACCGATAGACAACGTAGCACCTCACGAGGCGATGTTTCTCAAATAGTTACACTGAAAGTTATTAAAGGCAAGCTGAGCAACCTTCCACGAATATCTTTATTTTTTTTAGTCAATTAGTTCACTGTTGAGCGTGAAAAAGCGCGCCGAGAGGGGACAGAAAACGAAAAGAAGCACACATATACACATCGCTAGTGTGTGTGCAACACTTATAATAGCGGGGTGTACCCACTATTATAACAGTTGCAAGGCATTGAACTGCCCTGTTACCGTGCTGCCAGAAGGTAAATATTGCTGTCAACGCAGACCTTGTCCGCCTCGGTGGAGCAGTAAATATGGTGCTCGGCTGCTAACCGGAACGTCGCGAGTTCGATCCTAGCCGCGGCGGTCGCATTTCGATGAATGCAAAATGCTAGGGGCCCGTGTACTGTGCGATGTTAGTGCGTGCATGTTAAAGAACACCGGATGGTCAAGTATTCCGGAGCACTCCACTACGGCGTCTCTCATAATCATATCGTGGTTTTGGGACGTTAAATCCCGGATATTACTAACGCAGGCCTTACCTATACCACGGCGATGGTCTGCAAGTCTGCAAGCGGAGTTCTTTCCCTGCATTTCATTACGTACCGTAGGCAATGTACTACATACTCTGTTTTTCTTACGTGATGAGCCCCACTTTTTTTCTGTGTTGGTTCGTGGCGCTTCTAGAGTGGCCGCATTGAGTTTCTCGCAATGGGAGCTTAACTGAAGCCACGTGCTGCAGTCGTTGACGCTGAAATCAGTGTGTTGCGGTGCGCGACTCATATCTCGCAGAAAGTGCGACACCCCTCTTAAAGGCATGGCCTACTTTTTTGATTATTTTCATACTCAGTAGACACGATATTCGCCTGCTAAGTGACGGACCGAATTTGTCAGAAATCTTACGTGATGAAATTCTTCGGTTTCCTCGCATCACTCATTACCATCGTCTCAATCGTACAGTAATGCCAATAAACACTAGAGGGTGCTAAGTAATATCATTAATTAAGAGGGCAGTGTTGTATGGCTTGTGATTTTCAAAGCTCCTAGTGACCCGGTGAGCTTGGAAGCGTGGGCTCGTGCCATACCAAGGAAAGATCGAAAGCGCACGCCTCGTGACTACGTTTGCGAGAAGTACTTCTCGTAGACTAAGGCCTATCATTCGTATAAAAAAAAACGCACTGGGCCCCTTATGCATTAGACTAAGACGACTCGAAGGTGAAAGTTTTCTTCTTGTCGTCATTCGATGTGTCTGTTCTGCCCCACCCTCGTGCAAAAGCTTTCCGCACCTAACATGGTTTTCACTGCCTCCGTGATTGGCCAACCGATCACAGAGGCAGTGCAATGCGACAATGTCATGTGATGAAGTCACGTTATGTGACGTCATCATGCCGTCATAATTACGTGATTTTGGGAATGTGTGACGTCATAATAACGTCCCATCGTGATGTCATCACGAGATTAATTTTTGTTGACGCCGCCAACGCCGTGGAAGCAATTGGCTGATAAAGTGTGGCGCTGCTGAGTAGCGAGGTCGCGTGTTCTATTCCCTGCCACGGCGGTCGTATTCTGGCGGGGACGAAATGCAAGAACACATGCTTACTTAGGTCTGTTAGATGCACTTTCTAGACCCCCGGGTGTTTAAAGTTATCACAGAATCTCCCACTGCGGCTTGGCGATAATGACAATGGGGTTATGGCACGTGAAGACCCTTAAATTAATATTGTTTACGTAGGCCGCTTGGGGGCAACAAAAATAATGCATGAAAAACAACCTCGTACACACGCGTCATCATTAATGCAGGAGTGTCACGCACAGAGTTCTGCCTAAATTAATATTCTGCATGCTCCATCACAAGCATCTACTTATCAATAATTCGGAAGTATCCACGTGAATGCGCACATGGACACTTCGGAATTACGCATGCTCTTGCCGTAGGATAAACACCTCCCCGAAGGGAATCGTGAAGAAATGTGAATGCATTTCTTGCGCCGAGAGTACACGGCGTAGTAATTATAATGGCGTAAAGCTGGACACATCGACGCGCTCAAGTGTATCCCTTTTGGGCGCCTCTTTCAACGAACGCTTCCTACGTGCGTTCGTAATCACCTCCGGGATGTTGCCCCCGCCTTCAATGCAGCACAAACGCGTTTAGAACGCGCTGTTTTCAGGCTGTGCCAAGGCAGCACAAACGCTACAAACGCGTTTCAGACGCACTCCATTGAGGCGGTGGCGCAGGGAGGAGAGAGAGCGAACGGCGAGAGGAGCGGCGAAGCACTGCACCTACCCTCTCCTACACTCTCTCCACACACGCGGGAGCTCCCGCGATGCGAGCGCGCTCCTCCTCTCCACTCACTCTCCGCTACTCCGCCCGCACCCCCTGCTCCGGTTGCTAGGGGCGAGGATAAGCGCGCGCGCCCGCAGCTGTTGCTATGGGAGGGGTGTGAGAGCGGAGAGGCGCGCGGACAACGCCGGACGCCTCACATAGCCCGACTAAGAAATGCATTCGCATTTTAAAAAATCGAGATATAAAGGGAGAAGGCTATGATATTCCTCTAGGCTTGCTTGCTTTATTCGCTAGGCCATCTTCTGGGGCTGCTGTCGCATCCGAAAAGCTATAGCGCAGTGTGTGCGTATTTTGGCGGTGTCTGTATTCTGGCGGTGTACAAGCAAAGAAATGGCTCCTCCTAGTCTCTGTATATATATATTTTTTGCAGTGAGATTGCAAGTGGTGATATCCACAACCCGACTAGACGCTTAATACGAGTGCGGTTTAAACCGATGCACCGTGGAGAAAACAATAAAACAGGTTGAATATAAATGCTTCAAGCTTTCATTTGTGGTAATTCAATTTACATAAACCAACACTCTACCAGTTTCACGCCTTCGTAATACTACTACTACTACTACTACTACTACTACTACTACTACTACTACTACTAATAATAATAATAATAATAATAAATTCGGCAGATCCCACGCATTTTGGGAATCGGTTTCATGCGAAGCAGTGAGCGAGTAGTTCCAAGCTGCATTTTTTTTTTGCTTTGAGCCAAGCGTTACAAGTTGGATGGACGTGTTTTTGTAAGTGTAGTAGTCGTGTGCACACCGTGGGCTTACTAGGCACGTTGACAACACTGACGTTTAAAGGATATACTTATGGTCTGACGTAACGACGTACACCAGTATTATCGAAAAGTGCACTTTACGGTGCGATGATGTGAATATCATACGTAACTTTCGTTAATATATTCCTCCGCAGTCCAGCAATGATTCAATATGGCTTGCTGAATCATAGGAATACAATTGTAATGTTTATTAGACTGCTCTAAAAGCGGAGCCAACACTGGAACCACAGACGTTAATCTGATAGGATACCTGTATCGTAGGAGTACAGATCGTAGGAGTATCATGTAGTGTTTATTGCTTTCTTGTAAAATTAGATAGCAAGCACAACAACCACAATTGACGTTGCACCGCTATTACGCCTGCGTAGGCTGTTTTTCCAAAGCAGTTTATAGATTTGGCGGGGCTCAGTGGTAGAATACCTGATTGGCACGCAGAATGCTTGGGCTCGAGTCAGCGCTGCCAATGTTCGTTTTTCTTAACGCTCTAGAATTTAGGTTACCGATGTCAGTTCTCGCCGTTCCTGGGTAGACACAAACTGCCAATCACCTGTGGCACATACCCGTACACTGCTGCCCGTGGTAAACGGGTATGTGCCACACGTGTCTAGTGGAAAGGGTTTGACGACGTACGCGACAGGATTTTTACGTTATTCATGTCATGACCCTACAATCATATTCGTCAAATCCTCTTACCCTCCCATGCCAATTTTGGGCTACACCAAGTTAAGGAGGCGATCATGAGAGCACCCAGACGTAGGCGGCTAGATAGATAGATAGATAGATACGTAGATAGAAACGCTCAAAGTGCCGAAGGTTCGCTAAGAAATGCTTCGCATTTAATAATAATAATAATAATAATAATAATAATAATAATAATAATAATAATAATAATAATAATAATAATAATAATAATAATAATTGTTATTATTTTTATTAGTAGTAGTAGTACTAGTCGCATTTAATGTCCCAAAACCACGATATGATTGTGGGATGCCGTATTGGAGTGCTGCAGAATTATTGACCACTTAGGGTTCTTTAACGTGCAACTAAATCTAAGATTTCTTCCAGTATTTTTATATACGGTTCGTCGACGCCCTGATTCCGTTGTGCCTGAATGACTGCTGCCATCTCGACCGAATCAAATACCTTCTCGTAATCTCTGACGGCTATATATCGGGGTTGGTTATATTCCGCGATTTTGTCTATCACTTGATCGTGTGAATGTGTTTATTGTCGAGTAGCCTGTACGGAATCTTGCTATATTTTTAAATCGCTTGTAAACAATGGACAGTAAGCAGATCGGCATGTAATATTTCAAGCCCTTGACGTCGTCTTTGATGTGAATTAAGGTGATTTTAATATTATTCCAAGATTCTCGTACCTTCGTCGTCAAGAGACACTTTCTATACATGGTGGCCAGTTTTTCTAAAACAATATGACCCCCGTCTTTCAACAGATCTGATGTTACCTGATCCTAACCAGCGGCAATTGCCTCTAAGGATTTCTTTACTTCCCATGTCATTACTGGTGGGTGGTCCGATTCCTCTGGCCTACTAATATACTTCTTACGTTATCGTCCTCGTTCTCCTGGCAACTGTACAGATATTTGTAAAGCTCCTCAGCTATTTTAACATTCCTATCCATATTGACAGTGACTTTGCCTTCCTCATCCCTTAGTGCATACGTCCGGTTTTTGCTTGTGCGCAGTTTCCTCTTGACCCCTTTGAGGCTTCGTCCGTTCTAGAGATGACCGATAAAAGGATGGGACGAAGTCAGTCACGTGCGAGTCACGTTTGAGACCCCAGACCAGCAGCAAAAATTAAATAAAACGATACAACGTGGCTTCCTAGATGAAGTCCAGGAGCGGTCTATACAATTCGCGCATCCACTTGGAATCAACGTCCATCGGCACTGTCGACGAGCGCAAGGTGAGGTTGTGATATTTACAGGGTACTCGAGAGACTGGTTAGACCGCGTGCGCGTCGCTCGCACCGCATATACATGTATATAACAAACGATAAGATTCTAGCGCCCTTCGTTGATACTAACTGCAGTTGTTGCATTTTAGAAACGCTGGTTGTACTTTCACGTGTTTGCTCGCAGGTGAATGCATGCCGCAGATATGTGTAGTCGTGCGCAAGATGAGTCTCTAACACTGAAATTATCGTTAAAATACACCATAGCGACTAAACGCAGTGAGCAAGCGCAAAAGTGTTCATGACACAAAATGCTGAGGCGGAAAATTCTATGGCATTTCAATAGGATACATTCGCATTAGTACCTTCAAAGTATTCATACACTAAACATGAATTCGGTGTTCCGTTCACATTATAGACAAACGAACGTCGTGACGGCACGGGCACGCGATAACGCACATATCAATTAACTGCTACGTCCGATATACATACGCTCGGCAATACCTACACTGACTGTGTTATTCCTTTCACATTTCATGCATAGTTATACAGGCAGATGCGTTTGGATAATTGTAGTCTTTTACGATGTAAGAATATTCAACAAGCCACGACGTGTACGTTCCTTTCGTTTCGTGCTCCCACGGCACCAACGAGCCGCGGGCGACCGAACGGCCGGCTCGCTCGATGTACAATCTTTTCCCATAGTGCGCCATGCTCCCGCGGGGCTTTCTGGGATTGCTTGAAAAGGTTCATTAGCAAGAATCTCGCAATGCATTCACCCTCTCTCTTTAGACTATCATCTGATGCTTTGCAATCATATGCCTCAATTTATTTTTATCATATATCTGCACTTAAGTATTAATTTCTTAAAACTATCAGTAGATTTAATTACTCCTTTAAATTGCAGAAGGGTGTCTTGAAGGGTCAGTTGGTACATGTTACTGCGTTTCAAACACCGAAAAAACGGGGCGAAGGCTTAGGAACAAACAGAAGCGCTGTTCTTTTGTTCGTTAGCCTTCGTGCCGCTTTCGCGCGGTTTTGAGTGCAGTAAACTGGCCCTTGAAGATACCCTTCTGCAATTTGTTTCTCTTACACCAGGCTCTTCTGCACCCAGTGTTTTGCATAACTCATTAATGTGCGAGCGCTTGTGTTGGTGTTTTTTCCTAAGCCTTCGTCCAATTTTCGCGCCGTGTTCAACGCAGTACTCCTTTAAATCGTCATCTCTCGTAAAAGTTTCTCTTGACACTTGTCGGTGATAGATGGTATCTATAGTAAACGAATAATTATAATTGATTACGAATTAATGATATTTATGACTGCTAATAATCAATGATGTTCTACTACTTCCCACCATTGTACTGTAACTGCATAGATTGAGATATATAGCTGCATAGATTAGATACTATCTATCTATTTTACTGATGTCCTACACTGACAGCTTTCACCCCTAAATTGAACATATTTTGAATTCATTGTCACCATTCATTAGTAATGCACTGTGTACCAAGGTGCGAATGTAGATCAACATTAGTAAGATACTCTTACCGTGAATTCTGCTTAGCTGACCTAATTTAAAAAATTTGCGCAGCTTGCACTGAGTCGCGCAAACCTGGGCTAGAGCAGAGCTGGTCGGCACTTGGCTGGTCTTGGCTTGACTAGACACACGTGCATTCACACGCCGATGCACGAAGTGTTCACGGGGTCACATTGGTAATCACGAGTATAGACTAGGCGTTGATCGGGTTCGATTGGGTATCGCTCGGCAGTCACAACACCAAATAGGTTAATTAGCTTAATCAGATTAATTGGGATAATTAGCGTAATAGGTCTCATTTGCACACTTGGAACTTGGTCTAGCTTAACTTGCATCCCTAGTCAAGCTAGCATTAATTATGTATTAATCAGCTTAATTACGCTAATGAGCTTAATTCGTATAATCTACATACTCGAGGCTTCATCTCGACGAGCTTTCACAGCAAGTCAGTCTAGACCCAATGAGTTAATTAACGTAATTAATAGTAATTAGGCCCATTCATAATATATATATATATATATATATATATATATATATATATATATATATATATATATATATATATATATATATATATATAAATTATGAATGAGCGATACCGATATATCGGTATCGCTCGGCATCTCTTGCCGAGCTCGGCATGACTACGCAGACTAGAATCTCAACTCGGCTTAATTAGGGCTAATTAGCCTTCTGGCTGTATTATGCTTGGCTAATTAGTTTTCATCGTGCTCAACAAAACTTAATTACAATTGGCTATGATTAACATGGCTTAACTAGGCACAGCTATGCTGAGTGCGCCGGCATAATGATGATTGTGTTTGGTCTACCTCGCGAGTAGTACAAAGCGTGGACATAACTCTGCTGTAAAAAAATATTAATATTAATTACGCTGCAGAGCCCCTAAATGCCAATTAGCAAACATTCCAAATGTATTCAGCCTCTTCCTATATGCTTTCATTTGATGCATTACTATGTTGTCGACCTATTAATTTATTGACCATATACCCGCACTTGGCAACTGCCTACAACGATCACTAATAAACTATAATCGTCATCTTTGGCATATCTTTTATTTGATAGCTTTAATTGCTAGGTTCCATAGATTTTCCCCAAATTATCCCTGATTACTAATTATCGATAACTATCACTAAAGATAATTGCATGTTGTTACTATCTATCTCGGATGGTTATTTCATACATTGAATAGCCATATTTAGCATGTACATATCCTTCTATACTGAAAGACTTCTATTATAACCTTAAAATTGGTGAATTCATTACAAGTGATTACTTATGTGGTCAGGGTGCAAATGTGCATAATGTTGCTGAGTAAATCTCACTCAGTGTGAATTCTTGGGGGTCATTGTCAACTCTGTTGATTTTCCATAGTAATTAAGCTGAAAGACCCCTAATCACTAATTAGCAACCTAAGATTCTTATATATTTGATCCTCTTCGTCTCCACTTCCATCTGATACATTACAACGCAATCCTCCGATTAGTTGATTCGTATTTACCCCTTTTCTATTTACCTCAAAGTGTAAGTATTAATAATGACAGAGTACAATTACCATATCTCTTACACCTTTGGTTACTAATTAGCTATAACAGTATCTACTGCTAGTTACTTGCATGCGACAGCCATGTAATATTAATGGCATGCATTGCAATACTATATCTAAATATATATATAATATACATGTCCTTCTATACTAACCGCCTTCACCAATAAGCTTTAATTTTTTAAATTTAATTTAATTTAATTAATTAATTTAATTTAGTTTAATTTTTAATTTATTTTTAGTAAATTCATTAGTACCCTTGATTACTTACACCCAGTGGAGCAAAATTGGTATTCGTATCAATATATATTGTCAATTCTTACCTACTTTGAATTACGAGGAGCTATTCTCATTTTTGACCATCTGCTCTAATTAACGTAAGACTTCTCATTGCTAATTAACAACTTAAGACCTCCACAGTATTCATACCCTCCATATCTTTAGCAGCTTCAAGAAAAACAAGCTTATATAAAAACACTGACATTTTCACCTGTTTTAAGGCAACCGTAAACACTATGAAGCGTATGCACCCCTATAAGGTGGTTTCGCTGCAATGCACCTCAGACAAAAGTTCCCGTCGAACCTCAGAAACTTCGCCGACATCCACCAAACTTCACAGGTACGAATATTGAATCATCGAGATTGGGTCCCTTCAGTGATTTAAGCAGGTGAGGGCGCATTGTTTTTATATAAATTTTAAAATTATCTCCTATGGAGTTTCACATAGCACATAAAAGTGGCTCTCGAACCCAGGAAGTTAATGGGAATAAAGCAAAACTTCTCGCACTGTGGCATAATGACTCCCATATTGTATGGACGAAGTGATTTAAGCGTATATTGAAGCGTTACACTACAATAAATGTTTAAAGGTCGGTTCCCATTGAGTGACGCTGCCACTCAGCAGCCAACGCAACAGATGGCGCTAGTTGTCGATGTCCCGAATTCCTGGACACGAGTGCCAAACTGCTATGTACAGTCAGTAGGGAAATAACAAATTATGGCCAGTAAACATCGTTAGGTATACGCGTACTTATAACAATGTAATTATCGATTCATGGGAGCATTCACTGAATAATTAATTCATTGCTTGATTGTAACAACACTCGTCGGAACGCGAGGCACAACGGTCAGCGCAGACTTTTTTTTGTTATTGATATCATGCATCAACTCCCTCGATGTATCCCGTTTAACGTCAAACGCGAGCAATGTGTTACCCACAGTGATATGGGCGGTGCAGATCGAGGCAAGATGGTAGGACTGGCAAACGGCGACCACTCGTCATTTCTTCGTCCTACCATCCTGGCTCTTCGTGTAGGGCTAAGTGGAACACGTACATGAGCGATGCTTTCCATCTGACTTGGGTTCTCTTTTTGCCCGCAGAGGTTGCCGGGTGAGTAGGCGTCCTTTTCTGCTACGCCAGTCGTGTTGACCGAGTACCAGCGGCCGTAGACCCCCACAGTCACAGAAAGTGCAGGCGTCTGGATTCCCAGGCTTCGCAACTGCTCCAGCAGGCTCACTGCAGAGTACTGCACCAGTTTCAGAGCACAGAGTCCAGTTTGTTTCTCTGACCCAGGGCAACATCATATACCGCGTGCCCCAGCAAACTCAGGCTAACATTAAAAAAAAAAAAACATGCGCTAGTTACACCTTCCGTATATTATTTTTTTTGTCATCTGTACCTACCGCATGTATCCTTCTCATTACTAATCGTTAATTGGTTTATTTTGATTCGCTGACATTTTAATTCTTGCTTCAATCGCTAAAACGTTAACTTCAATTTGTAGGCCGCGTCAATCACCTGAGAATAAGCATTCATTTTGTGCTGAGATCTCGGTGGTTGTTTTTTCCGAGGAAATACTAACGAGCGCGAAACAAGCTAAGTATGAAATAGACTCGCGCTCGCTTGCCGCTAATCAAGCGCTTCCGAACGTTTTTTGGTTGATACACGGCTGCGTTCGTTTATCGTCGCATTGTGCACGTCTTCGCGCTGTGTGACGGACGCGTCAGCGGTGAGTTTTCATGCCGCGTCTATGAAAGAGTGCAAAGCCCTTTACAAAGCATTGCCGAACGAACGCAGTCATGTCTCAACCAAAGAACACTTGAGAGCGCTTGCGTAGCGGCGCTCGACCGCACCTCATTTTAATACTTGGCGTGCTTCGCGTCCGCTTGTTTTTTCTCGGAAAATACAACCAGGGAGATCGCACAAAATAAGTGCTTAATTCTGAGGTTATTTGAGGCAGCCTGCAAATAGAAGTTAATATTTTACCGATTGATGCAAGACTTAGGAAGCTGGCTAATTAAAATTAGTAAATAATTACCGGTTAGTAGTGAGAGATGCACGTTGAAAGTTCACATAACTAACTTATTATACAGCAGGCACAGCTTTCCTAGAGCAGATGTTTTTTTACCTCGGTTGAATTACCTGGGACACGTGGAATAGGGGAGGTGGGGAGGGGGGTGGGTTCGCTCGGCCGTCTGCCCCAAAGATGCGATGTGGCTGACGATTCCACAAAAAAAGAACATATTTTAATAAAGCTTTGAAATAACGGCGAAGGGGTTAGAATAAAACATCACCGGCGGCCGCATATACGTACCTTTCTTTTCTAAAAAAATTGCATTGCACTAAGTGCTTTTGTCAAAGAAAATTGCCCACCACAATTAATTAACGACGCAATAAAACGGTTAGACGTGCACGACCGCAAAACGCTGCTGTGCACTGCGAAGAATCCGACTCAGTCACCCAATAGAAAACTGTCCTAACGCATTCTGCGTCAGTTCCGCGTGTTTTTTATTTACTAAAAAACGCCATGATATCCTAATGCAAAGTTAACGCCTCAGAACCATTTTTGCAGAACAGTCTAAAGCATATAATCGAAATCCTTAAAAAACTGGGACAGCCATGCACCGGCAGTGCGAAGACTGAGTACCGCATTTATTCGAATCTTAAGGGCTTAAGGGCGAAGCTTAAGGGCTTAAGGGGCGAAGCTCTTTAAGCCGTGGGTCGTGCGTCCCCGCTGTATGTAGTAGCCACCTCTCGTTTAGTTCGTGGAGTGTCCGCTAGATGGCGGTACTCGTATATGATTAGTTCGCGGAGTGTCCGCTAGATGGCGGTACTTGTATATGATGAAAACACGGCTCAAGGCCGGCTAGATAACTGAGGACGACGAAGTGGGAAGCTCGAGCAGCAACCACGATTTCTCTGAGGAATACGACGCTCGGGTCATCGGTTCTTCGGACTTCAACGCCTGATGCTCACCACCCCTTCACGAAGCGGTTCTGCCAGTCCGATACCGCAACCCGTTCCTGCAGTGCATACTCCTGTCCACCACTACAGTCGCCGACTGCGAGGCCTTGCGAGCAGCCGATGCGAGAAAGTTTGATGTTTAACATTTCTCACGTGTTTAGTTTAGTGGGGTGAATTACTCGTATTCACGGTTTACCGATGATGCCCTCCGGAGCTTCGCCCCACTCATCATCATTCACCCCGTGGATATGCTGTAATTATTTTTCGAAAAAACGGTGTGCGAGAGTGGGGGGTCGGCTTAGATTCGAGTACAATTCAATTCAATTCAATTTTATTCAACATCTGACAGATGTTGAATGATTAAGTTTTTTCAGATTAAGAATGATTAAGCTTTTTTTGGCCTTGCGAAGTTCGGGGGTCGGCCTACAATCCAGAACGGCCTAGATTCGAGAAATAGGGTAAACAGCGGAGCTGGTGGCCCTCCCTAGCATGTGTGCAACCTCCAACTCGTCTGGCTCATCCACTCGCCTCTGCTAAACTTCGTTATACCATACCACCCCCTTTCCCTCCTCTTCACCCTCACATCACTCCTCCTAACCCTCACTTCTATTTCCCTCTCCTTGCTATACTATATTCTACATGACTATGCTGTATCTATCCCCTATTTCCCTCACCGCTTTTCCCTCCTCACCCTCCCTTCTATTTTCCTCTCCTTGCTATACTATATTCTACATGACTATGCTGTATCTATCCCCTCGTATCCCTCACCGCTTTTCCCTCCTCACCCTCAAATCACTCCTCCTCACACTCACTTCTATTTCCCTCTCCTTTCTATACTATATTCTACATGACTATGCCGTATCTATCCTCTCGTTTGCCTCACCGTTTTTCCTCTTCACCCTCACATCACTCCTCCTAACCCTCTCTTCTATTTCCCTCTCCTTGCTATAATATATTCTACATGACTATGCCGTATCTATCCCCTCGTTTGCCTCACCGTTTTTCCCTCTTCACCCTCACATCACTCCTAACCCTGACTTCTATTTCCCTCTTCTTGCTATACTATATTCTGCATCACTATGCTGTATCTATCCCCTCGTTTCCCTCACCGCATTTCCCTCCTCACCCTCAATTCACTCCTCCTCACCCTCACTTTCATTTCCCTCTTCTTGCGATACTACATTCTACATGACTATGCCGTATCAATCCCCTCGTTTGCCTCACCGTTTTTCCCTCTTCACCCTCACATCACTCCTCCTCACCCTCACTTCTATTTCCCTCTCCTTGCTATACTATATTCTACATGACTATGCCGTATATATCCCCTCGTTTGCCTCACCGTTCTTCCCTCTTCACCCTCACATCACTCCTCCTCACCCTCACTTCAATTTACCTCTCCTTGCTATACTATATTCTACATGACTATGCCGTATCTATCCACTCGTTTCCCTCACCGTTCTTCCCTCTTCACCCTCAAATCACTCCTCCTCACCCTCACTTCCATTTCCCTCTCCTTGCTATACTATATTCTACATGACTATGCCGTATGTATCCCCTCGTTTCCCTCTCCGTTTTTCCCTCTTCACCCTCACATCACTCCTCCTCACCCTCACTTCAATTTCCCTCTCCTTGCTATACTATATTCTACATGACTATGCCGTATCTATCCCCTCGTTTGCCTCACCGTTTTTCCCTCTTCACCCTCACATCACTCCTCCTAACCCTCACTTCTATTTCCCTCTCCTTGCTATACTATATTCTACATGACTATGCTGTATCGATCCCCTCGTATCCCTCACCGCTTTTCCCTCCTCACCCTCAAATCACTCCTCCTCACCCTCACTTTCATATCCCTCTTCTTGCGATACTCATTCTACATGACTATGCCGTATCTATCCCCTCGTTTGCCTCACCGTTTTTCCCTCTTCACCCTCACATCACTTCTCCTAACCCTCACTTCTATTTCCCTCTCCTTGCTATACTATATTCTACATGACTATGCTGTATCGATCCCCTCGTATCCCTCACCGCTTTTTTCTCCTCACCCTCAAATCACTCCTCCTCACCCTCACTTTCATATCCCTCTTCTTGCGATACTACATTCTACATTACTATGCCGTATCTATCCCCTCGTTTGCCTCACCGTTTTTCCCTCTTCACCCTCACATCACTCCTCCTAACCCTCACTTCTATTTCCCTCTCCTTGCTATACTATATTCTACATGACTATGCCGTATCTATCCACTCGTTTCCCTCACCGTTCTTCCCTCTTCACCCTCAAATCACTCCTCCTCACCCTCACTTCCATTTCCCTCTCCTTGCTATACTATATTCTACATGACTATGCCGTATGTATCCCCTCGTTTCCCTCTCCGTTTTTCCCTCTTCACCCTCACATCACTCCTCCTCACCCTCACTTCAATTTCCCTCTCCTTGCTATACTATATTCTACATGACTATGCCGTATCTATCCCCTCGTTTGTCTCACCGTTTTTCCCTCTTCACCCTCACATCACTCCTCCTAACCCTCTCTTCTATTTCCCTCTCCTTGCTATAATATATTCTACATGACTATGCCATATCTATCCCCTCGTTTGCCTCACCGTTTTTCCCTCTTCACCCTCACATCACTCCTAACCCTGACTTCTATTTCCCTCTTCTTGCTATACTATATTCTGCATCACTATGCTGTATCTATCCCCTCGTTTCCCTCACCGCATTTCCCTCCTCACCCTCAATTCACTCCTCCTCACCCTCACTTTCATTTCCCTCTTCTTGCGATACTACATTCTACATGACTATGCCGTATCAATCCCCTCGTTTGCCTCACCGTTTTTCCCTCTTCACCCTCACATCACTCCTCCTCACCCTCACTTCTATTTCCCTCTTCTTGCTATACTATATTCTACATGACTATGCCGTATATATCCCCTCGTTTGCCTCACCGTTCTTCCCTCTTCACCCTCACATCA